>NW_022589728.1:19417135-19689617 GCF_004348235.1 Phoca vitulina
TTTTTTTTTTTTTTTTTTGATGGCGGCATAATATTCCATGGTATATATATACACCACATCTTCTTTATCCATTCATCTGTTGATGGACATCTTGGCTCTTTCCATAGTTTGGCTATTGTGGACATTGCTGCTATAAACATTGGGGTGCACGTACCCCTTTGGATCACTACATTTATGTCTTTGGGGTAAATACCCAGTAGTGCAATTGCTGGGTCATAGGGTAGCTCTATTTTCAACTTTTTGAGGAACCTCCATACTGTTTTCCAGCATGGCTGCACCAGTTGCATTCCCACCAACAGTGTAAGAGGGTTCCCCTTTCTCTGCATCCTCGCCAACATCTGTCGTTTCCTAACTTGTTAATTTTAGCCGTTCTGACTGGTGTGAGGTGGTATCTCACTGAGGTTTTGATTTGGATTTCCCTGATGCTGAGCGATGTTGAGCACTTTTTCATGTGTCTTTTGGCCATTTGGATGTCTTTTGGAAAAATGTCTGTTCATATCTTCTGCCCATTTCTTGATTGGATTCTTTGTACTTTGGGTGTTGAGTTTGATAAGTTCTTTATAGATTTTGGATACTAGCCCTTTATCTGATATGTCATTTGCAAATATCTTCTCCCATTCTGTCGGTTGTCTTTTGGTTTTGTTGACTGTTTCCTTTGCTGTGCAAAAGCTTTTTATCTTGATGAAGTCCCAATACTTCATTTTTGCCCTTGCTTCCCTTGCTTTTGGCGATGTTTCTAGGAAGAAGTTGCTGCGGCTGAGGTCGAAGAGGGTGCTGCCTGTGTTCTCCTCTAGGATTTTGATGGATTCCTGTCTCACATTTAGGTCTTTCATCCATTTTGAGTATTTTTGTGTGTGGTATAAGGAAATGGTCCAGTTTCATTCTTCTGCATGTTTTAGCTGTCTTTTAAACAAAAGCCCACAAAAGTAGGACAGAACCCACCTGCTAAACCTAAACAGTATGACTGCATGTTAAATGATAGGATATTGGTAAATAGGATCAAGAGTCTCCTAATGTATTAAACAGAATGTCCTGGATTATATATAAATGTAATTATATATAAAATCACTTGCCAAACATAGTACCAGGAAAACCACAATTTGAATGAGGAAAGACTAATCAACTGAAGCTAATATCAAAAAGAACTGGATGTTGGAACTACCAGACAAGGATTGTTTTTTTTTTCCAGATTTATTGAGAAATAATTGACATATATCACTGTATAAGTTTAAGGCAGACAGCTTGATGGTTTGATTTATGTATGTTGTAAAATGGTTACCACAATAGATTCAGCTAACATCCATTTTCTCATATAGATATAGTAAAATGAAAGGAAAAAACATTCTCCTTGTGATGAGAACTCATAGGATTTATTCTCCTAACAACTTCTGTATATATCATAAAGCTGTATTAGCTATAACCATCATGTTGTACATTACATCCCTAGTACTTATTTATCTTATAACTGGAAGTTTGTACCTTTTGGCAGCCTTCTTATGATTTCCCTTTCCCCCACCCTCCACCTCTAGTAACCACAATCTGATCTTTTCTGTAAGTTTTTTTTCTTTTGTAGGATTCCACATATAAGCGAGATCATACAGTATTTGTCTTTCTATGTCAGACTTATTTCACTTAGTATAATGTCTTCAAGGCCCATCCATGTTGTTGCAAATGGTAGGATTTCTGTATTCTTTATGACTGAATGCTACTCTATTCTGTATATATACGTACCACAACTTGTTTATCCATTCATCTATTGAGGGACACTTAGGTTGTTTCTGTTGTCTTGGCTATTGAAAATAATTTAATATTGTAAATATTGTAAATAATGCTGCTATGAACATAGTGTTTTCATATCCTTTGGATATACAGAAGTGGAATTGTTGGATCATATGGTAATTCCATTCTTAAGTTTTTGAGGATCCTCCATACTGTTTCCCATAGCAGCTGTACCAATCTACATCCCACCAACAATGCACAAGGGTTTGCTTTTCTCCACATCCATACCAGCATTTGTTTTCTCTTTTTGTTGATGGCCATTCAAACAGGCATGAGATGATATGTCATTCTGGTTTTAGTTTTCATTTCCCTAATGACTGGTATTGATGAGCATCTTTTCATGTATCTGTTGCCTTTTGCGTATCTTCTTTGGAGAAATGTCTATTCAAGCCCTTGCCCATTTTTAAATTGAGTTATTTGTTTTTTTGCTGTTGAGTAGTATAAGCTCTTTATATGTTTTGGATATTAACCCCTTATCAGGTATATGGTTTGCAAATATTTTTCCCCATTCATTAGGTTTTCTTTTTTACTTTGTTAGTGGTTTCCTTTGCTGTGCAGAAGCTTTTTGTTTGATGTATTCCCATTTGTTTATTTTTGATTTTGTTACTTGTGGCTTAGGTGTCATATCCAAAATATTGTTTTCAAGACCCATGTCAAGGAGCTTTACTCCTATATTTTCTTCTAGGAGTTTTATGATCTCAGGTCTTACATATAAATCTTTGATCCATTTTGAGTTAATTTTTGTGAGTGGTATAAGTTATGGGTCCAGTTTCATTCATATGAATATCCAATTATCCTAGCCCCATTTATTGAAAAGACTTTTTTTTCCATTGAATATTTTTAGCTCCCTTGTCAACAGATAAGGATTTTAAAACAGCTGTCGTAAAAATGATCTAACAACTACAGGAGTGGTATTAGGAAGATAGATAAATAAGATGTCCTCCATTCAGATCCCCTTCTCAGCAACAATAATTGGACATTCATCCACAGACAAAAGTGTTTTTGAGGTAGATTTGGGATCTGGTAGGAGATTGTGAAATTTTGATGTGGTCCAAGACGAAGGAGAACCATTTTGTGAAGGCAGGCTCACACCCAGGTAGCTGACTCACCAATCCTGATCCCAGCTACAGCCCTACAAATAACTAGGTACCCTCTGAGTATTCACAACAACCCCATTTGGCCTTAATCCTGTCACCAGTACCATGGACCAAGGAACCCAGGAAGAGTCATGCTTACCCATGCATTGGGTACTAGGCATACAGACCTCAGTCTTGGCTGTAGATGCTGAAGCCCATAAACCAGCTGCAGCTTCTCTGTGGTGTGGTCCGGGAGCTCCCGGAGATAAGCCTATTAAATTGGGTCAGACTAGATTTTAGAAGGGCCCTGTAACTGTCCATTTCACCTGCATGCTGTGAATAGTCCTCTGGCACAGGGACCCAGCAGGAGCTACTTCTGTCTGTGCCCTCCAAGATCCAGAAAGGGCCCTATATTTGGCTCTATCCCCTTCATGGCCATAATCTTCCAGTAGTCTGGTTGGCAGAGGGATCAGGCAGGAGTCACTAATGTCTGTGCTTCAGGAGATCCTGAAATGGCCCTATAATCAACTTCAGTCTCTCCAGCTGTGGTCAGGGAGCAATCAAGCATGTCCTGGGACCTGGCAGGAGACATACCTATCTGTGCCTTCAGAATTGGATATGTAGACCTTAGTTTTAGCTGTGGAACCTGAAGCAGTCCTAGAGCTTGGTTCTTGTCCCTCACGGCCATGATCCAGGGCCATCCTTCTACCTAGGGACCCATCCAGTGACCAGGCAGGAGCTCTGCTATGGATCTGGTGGGACACAGCCATCTGCACACCCGGTAATAGGCCCACTATCTGAAGACCCAACTGAGGAACCTGATCCAGACCGTTTCCACAGCACCATCCTACTGAGAAAGGTATAGGAGGCAGTCCCATTCATGCAGAGACCAGAGAAGATCTATGCCTACCTAAGCCCCTGATAACAAGCCCACTGACATGGGCCCCACCGTAGTCCCAGTGACAGCTTTAAACCAACTGTAACCCTGAAATTCTGGAAGTAAACCTATCAGTCTGGGGAACTGACAGAAGAAGGTCTTTACCTGCCAAAACCAGTCTTTAAAGACTGGAAGAGGTGTTTGCTCTTCAGATACACAGACACCAATGCAAGGCTATCGTTACATGGATCATGAAGAATTGGGCAGGTCTGACACAACCACAGAAAACCAATAAAGCTCCAATAATCTACCCCAGTGAAATGGAGGTCTATGATTTGCATAAAAATTTCAAAATAATCATCTTAAACTCAATGAAATGTAAGAGAACACACATAAAAATCAGGAAAAGAATGCATGAACAATACAAGAAGTTTAATAAAAAGGAACCATAAAAAAAACCCAGACAGACATCCTGAAGATGAAAAATATAATGACAGAATTGAAAACAAAAAGAAGAAAGAATGAAAAGGAGTTAAGAAAGCCTACATGAGGTATGGGACACCAAAAATTGAATATTCACATGGAGAAGAGGGAAGAAAGCTTATTATAAGCAATAATAGTTAAAAACTTTCCAAATCATGGGAGAGATAAGGCACTCAGGCATAGGAAGCTCAAAGGACCTTAAGCAAAATCATTCCAACACAGATTACTCTTAAGACATATTATAATCAAAATGTTAAAAGTCAAACACAAAAGAACTTTGAAGTCTCAGGAGATGACTCATCACATACAAGTGAACACCCATAAAGCTATCAGCAAATTTCTCTACAGAAATTTTGCAGGCCAAGAAAGAAGGGATGATGTATCTGAAGTGCTGAAAGGAAAAAAAAAAGCTGCCAGCAAAGAATACTATGTCTGACAAAACTATCCTTCAGAAATGGGAAGATGAAGACATTTCCAGACAAAAGCTAAGGCAGTTCATTACCACTAGACCAGTGTTACAAGGAATGCTAACGGGAGCTCCTCAAGCTGAAATGAAAGGATGCTAAGTAACAACATGAAAACAAATAAAAGTATAAAACTCATTGATAAAGTAAATAAATAGTCAAATCCGGAATACCCTAAAACTATAATGGTGGTGTGAAAATCAGTTTTATCTCTAGCATAATTGTTAAAAACATTATTAAAAATAACTATAGCTATAATAATTTGTAAATGGTGCACAGTATAAAAAGGTGTGAAGTGTGACATCCATAACATAAAATGTGGGGGAGGTGAGTAAAAGTGTAGACTTTTTTATTGTGAGTGTAGAGTTTTTTAATGCAATTGAAGGTTGCTTGTTATCAGCTTAAAGTAGACTGTTATATTTATCTATAGAGAAAGGAATTCAAGTATATTGCTACAGAAAATAAATTACAAAGGAAAACAACAAGAGAGAAGAAAGGAATAAAGGAACAACAAAAAGTCAGAAAATAACAAAATGGTAATAATAAATCTTTACCTATCTATAATTACATCAAATTTAAATGGACTAAATACTCCAATAAAAAGACACAGAGTGCCTGAATAGATTAAAAACAAGCTCCAACTATATGCTGCGTACCAAAGAATCACTTTAGTTTTAGGAACACATATAGGCTGAAAGTGAAGGGATGATAAATGAATACATTAAGAAAATAGAAAAATCTCAAACAACCTAACTTTATACTACAAGAGTTAGGGGGGAAAAAAGAACAAACTAAACCCAAAGTTAGCAGAGAAAATAAAAAAGATTAGAGCAGAAATAAAATAGAGACTAGAAAGACAATAGAAAAAAAATCAATGAAGCTAAGAGCTGGTTTTTTGAAAAGATAAACACAATTGACAAACCTTTAGCTAGATTAACCAATGGGAAAAAAAGAGAGAGGACTCAAAAGAATTATAAATGAAAGAGATGCTGGTGATTTTTATCAAACATTTAAAGAATGTTTGCCAGTCCTTCTCAAACTTTTCCAAAAAATGAAAGAGGAGGGAATACCCCTGAACTCATTTTAGGAGGCTAGCTTACCCTGATACCAAAGCCAGATAAGGACACTATAAGAAAAGAAAATTACAGGCCAATATCCTTGATCAATATAGATGCAAAGATTGTCAACAAATTACTAGCAAACTCAATTCAAAATCACATTGAAAAGATTATAAACCATGATCAAGTTGGATTTATCCCTGAGTTGTAAGGATGGTTTAACATATGCAGATCAATAAACATATACCACATTAACAGAATGAAGGAAAAAATCGCATGATCCTCCTAGTAGAGTCAGGAAAAGCATTTGGCAAAATTTCAACACACTTTCATGATAAAAACTTTCAACAAATTGGGTATAGAAGGAACATAAAATAAAGGTCATATATGACAAGTCCACAGCTAACATTATATTCAATGGTGGAAAGCTAAGTGCTTTTTCTCTAAAATCACAAACAAGACAAGGGTGTCAACTCTTATCACTCTTATTCAACACAGTACTGAAAGTCCCAACTAGAACAGTTAGTCGAGAAAAAGAAAGAAAAGTAAAATTGTCTCTATTTGCAGATGACATGATGTATGTATAGAAAATCCTAAAGACTCCACCAAAAAACTTTTGGGATTAACAAATGAATTTAGTAAAGTTCCAGGATACAAATCAATATACAAAAATCAGTTGCATTCCTATACACTAACAACGAACTATCTGAAAAAGAAATAAAGAAAACAATCTCCTTTACAATACATAAAAGTAAAATATATAACTTAACCAAGTGGGTGAAAGATCTGTACACTGAAAACTATAAGATTTCAATGAAAGAAATTGAAGAAGACACCAATAAATGGAAATATATACGATGTTCATGGATTAGAAGAATTAATATTGTTAAAATGTCTACACTGCTCAAAGCCTCAATAGATTCAATACAGTTCCTATCAAAATTCCGATATCATTTTTCACAGAAATAGAAAAAAAATCCTACAATTTGTATAAAACTATAAGAAACCCCAAATAGATAAAGCAATCTTGAGTAAGAAGAATGAAGCTGTAGGTATTACAATTCCTGATTTCATATTTTATACTACAAAGCTATAGAAATCAAAACAGTATCCTATTAGCATGGAAACAGACACATAAATCAATGGAATAGAATAGAGAGCACAGAAATAAACCCATGCATATATGGTTAACTAATATTTGATAAGGGAGTCAAGAGTACTCAGTGGGGAAATGATAGTCTTTTCAATAAAGTGTTGGGAAAACTGGTTATTCATATGGAGAAGAATAAAATTGCATCCTTGTCTTCCACCACTCATAAAATTTAGCTTGAAATGGATTAAAGATTTAATTATAAGATTTGAAGTTATAGAAGTCCTAGAAGAAAACATAAGGGAAAAGCTCCTTAACATCAGTCTTGGCAGCAATTTTTGTTTATAAAACCAAAAGCACAAGCAATAAAAGCAAAAATAAAAAAGTCAGATATACTTTAAAAAGCTCTGCATGGCAAGAGAAATAATCAACGAAATGAAAAGGCAACATATGGAATGGGAAAAATGTTTGCAAACCATATAACTGATAAAGAGTTAAGATCCAAAATATAAGGAACTCATACAACTCAATAGCAAAAACAAACGTGATTAAAAATGGAGAGATGATCTGAACAGACATTTTTGCAAAAAAAAAAAAAAAAGACGTGCAAATGGACAAAGGGTACATGAAAAGACGATCAGTTTACTAATCATCAGGGAACTGCAAATGAAAATCACAATGAGGTATTACCTCACACCTGCTAGAAGGGCTATTGTCAAAACACAAGAGAGATAAGTGTTGGTGAGAATGGGAAGAAAAGGGAGCCCTTTTACACTGTTGGTGGGAAGTAAACTGGTACAGCTACTATGCAATTATCACTATAAAATGAGATATCACTATAAAACTACAAGAATGATTAAAATTACTCATATATTGCTGTTGTGAAAGTAAAATTGAATCTCTAAAAATGGCTTAGCAGTTCCTTTTAAAACTAAGAATGGCCTTAGCATTACAACCCAGCAATTACATTCTTAGGCATTCATCCCAGAGAGATGAAAATGTATGTTCACACAAAAGCCTATGCATGCATGTTCATGGTAACATTATTCATAATAGTTAAAACCTGGACTAACGGGGCACCTGGGTGGCTAAGTCGTTAAGCATCTGCCTTCGACTCAGGTCATGATCCCGGGGTCCTGGGATCGAGCCCCACATCGGGCTCCCTACTCAGCGGGAAGCTTGCTTCTCCCTCTCCCACTACTCCCCCTGCTTGTGTTCCTTCTCTCGTTGTCTCTCTCTGTCAAATAAGTAAAATCTTAAAAAAAAAAAAAACAAAATCTGGACTAACTAAATGTCCTTCAATGATTATTGATAGTTATAAATGAATGGTTAAACACATTATAGTACATCCATATCATGGAATAACACTCAGCAATAAACTATTGTTTATTGTTTATTGTGCATATCAACACAACTTGAATGAATCTCAAGGAAATTATGCTGAATGTAAAAGTCAATTTCAAAAGGAGATATATTTTATGATCCCTGTTATATAATAACATTGTGAAATAACATGATAATAGAAATGAAGAATAGAATAGTGGTCGCCAGGGCTTAGGTATGGAGCAGGGAGTGGGTGCGTATTTCTATAAGGTGATAGCAAGAGGAAGTCTTGTGATAATGGTGCAGTTAAGTATTTACACATGTGGTTAAGATTGTGTAGAGCTACATGCACACACTGCATGTAAACTGGTGAATGTAATGTCAATTTCTTAGTTTTGATATTATGCTCTATAGTTTTGCATGAGGCAAGCTGGGTGAAGGGTACATGAGACCTTTTGTACATATCTTTGCAACTTCCTGTGAATTTATAGTTGTTTCAAAATAAAAAAGTCTCTTAAAAAACTGCAAATAAAAAATAAAAAGAAGAGAAAATATTAAAAACATCCTTAGAAAAATTCAAATTTTCTTTAAAAAAGAAATGTGGCTGAATTCTCAAAAATAATACTGGAAACAAAAGAAAAGGGGAAGAAAGTAATCCCAATATATAGTGAGATACAGTGAAAATATCTTCAGGTCTAAAAAAAAAAAAAAAGATTGCTGTACAAAACAAAACACAGAATTTGTCACTACTAAAATAAAAGGTATTCCTTATGCTGCTGAGAATGATCCCAGATGGATGGTTGGAGATGAAGGAAGAAATAGAGCAATAAGAATAGTAAATATGTAGATACATATAAATGTATGCTAATGCCAGGTGTGACAAGTGGAATTAAAGTATTCTAAGTTCCTTGCAAAATCTGAGATGAGGGAAAAGGACCAATGAATACTTAATGTACATAAAAGTCAGTATTAATTTATAATCTCTGGATAACCACTAAAAGAATATTAAAAGTGTGTATGACTTTCAGACTAACAGAGGGAAAAGTAGAATAAATTTCAGTTAATGCAAAGGAAGAAAAATGAACAGTTTTGACAAAATAGAAAAGTGATTGATACAAGATTTTTTCCTTGAGCTATCAGAATTTACTGTATGACCATAGTCATTTAGATATTTTATTTATTTTATTTTATTTTTTAAAAGATTTTATTTATTTATTTAATCGACAGAGAGAGAGACAGCGTGAGGGGGAACAGAAGTAGGGGGAGTGGGAGAGGGAGAAGGAGGCTTCCGGCCAAGCAGGAAGCCTGATGCGGGGCTCGATCCCAGGACCCCGGGATCATGACCTGAGCCGAAGGCAGTCACTTAACCAACTGAGCCACACAGGCACCCCCAGTCATTAAGATATTTTAACAATGGCATAAGATTGGCAAATAGATTAATGAAAGAGAATGTAGGTTCTAGAAATAGACCATGTATATATGGCCACTTGATTTTATGACTTTTTGGGGTGCATGCAATCAGAATAAGTACTCACTATGTAGCAGTGTTCACCTATGATAGTCCAATATATCCATCACCAATTTGAAGCTATACTTGCCATAGAGACAGAAGTGTGTACATCCTTTCCTTAGATCATTAGTTCTAAGAGGAAGTTCTGGGCATGCACTATGAAATTTCCTCATTATTCTGTCATGCTGAGCACTTTGTTTTAGTTACATATTCTTTACAAATGATAAAAGTCTAAAACAAATTAATTCATACTCAACTGAGAGACATCCTTTTTATGGTAATTTCTATATACATCTGCTACTTCCATCATGGGTTGATTTAAGTAATTTCTTTGAGTTTTGAAGTGTTTCACTATTTCTTCTGAGTATCACCCATATTTTACTCCTACAGTGGTATTTTCAAGTAAGACTCTGGAAATTCCTAACACCAGATAAATTGTTTTGATAGACTTTTATGCTGAACAATATAATTCCCTAACTGAAAGTATTTTCATAGAGTATGTTAATATTTTTCACTGGGGACCTTGACATTTGCCTGGAAATTTAATTATAAGCTTGTACTTTTATATGAAGATTTTCTCAAAGTGAATACTAAATATACTAAAATACTAAATATTCTAAATAATTTAATCTGAAAAGACATTTCTGTATTAGAGGAAAGATTAGTAGGCATTAGATAAATATTTTATCACTTGTCATCATTCAGTAGTTCTACTGGGTAGATTTACTTATTATTTGCCTGTATTATTAAAAGCAGGGAGGATTCAGTATCAGTGACTTAGCTTTAGATTTAGAATTGTTCATTTTAATTGTGGTAATTTCATTATTCTTAATTTTTATTATAGAACAACTTAGTTTTTGCTTTCCCTAGATTATCTAGATTATATTCCATAATATACAGCAGGGCTAATTAGATGCCTTTTCTAATTATAAATGAGGATTATAATCCTAATTTTATATTAGATTATATTTGAAAAGGGCCAAGAGCCTTTCAGAAGAGGAGTGCAAATTTTCTTTTCCCTAGGCTTATATTGTTGTGGGTGGGTGTGTGACTGTGATGGTTTGCATTGATAGGTTGTTGGTGAGGGGCAGGTAACCAGAAATAAGCAAGGATTTAACAAGCACATACTAGTTAGATTGTGCATCTTGTATGCAAGCCTTTAATTTACAGTGAATGATTAACTCTATATAAAATACTTGATACTTGTGCATATTGAGTGCAATAAATAACTGATATTTTAATTATTGCTATTCACTTTGCTTCCTTTTCTGTTGAGATCACTGTTCCAGTGAAATCTCAGTTTTAATTGGGAATGAGGGAAGTGAGTTTAGGTCAGGTGTGGGCATGGTTCTGAGATGCAGGAAGGTTGAATAACCAGCAGATAATCTGAGTTCTCTGAATAGAGGACAGAAAAACATCCAAACAGATGTCTGTCCCCTTCTCACATGTGCATGGAAACCTAGATGATGCATTGGAACCCATTCCTGGCCAAAGCCAAAACTCAGAACAGAGCTTAAGGCAGAAAAAAAAATCCCCCTTGTTCTACTCCCATTCAGAAAAATGGAAGGAGAGAAAGGAAAGCATGGGTTCTGGTGTGGGTAGAAACCAAGTAAAATTCAACCAACTGGGATTGGTGACATCGATTTAAAATAATGTTGTTTCAGGGGCGCCTGGGTGGCTCAGTTGGTTAAGCATATGATTCCTGGTTTTGGCTCAGGTCATGATCTCAGGGTCATGAGATCGAGCCCCATATGGGGCTCTGTGTTCAGCATGGAGTCTGCCTGAGATTCTTTCCCTCTCCCTCCCCCTCTCCTGCTCTCTTTCTCTCTCTCTCAAATAAATAAATAAATAAATCAGAAAAAAGTGTTTCTGGGACAACTGAATTTTAAGTAGACTTCTCTCATATATTTGTTGATAACCCAATGTCCATTACCTGCCTATTTATGACATATAGTTGGGTGGTGGGGGTGGGGTGGGCGTTCAGAAGGTTGAGATTTCAAATGCAAATTTTTAAGAGATCTAATTAAAAACAGAAAATTGAAAGATGTGCAGATTTAGAATTAATTCAGTGATCAGATCTTAATACAGTTTTGAACTAAAATAACATTCTACAGATGATAATGTGCCATATGCAATTAATATTTAAGGTAATTGTAGATGTTGAGTAAGAAATATATCTGATTGACACCACCTCCATTATTGACTGTAATTGTCCTGCATGTTTATTGATTTAACAAAAAGACTAGAAAGTCCTGAGATTTTAGAACTGGCTTTAATTTTGTTTCTTGATAACTTTCTCCTGAGGTTAAGAGGAACAAAAGTAGTACTTACCTCTTAGGGTAATGAAGTACAAAGTAACTTACTCCTAAGGAAGTAATTAGGTTAAGTAATTTTGGGGCAGAATCCCATGCTATCTGTACGTTGTGGGACCCAGAACAAGGGTTCTTAACCTGGAACCTCGGAGGGTCAGCCTGTGGATGGGTAAACCACCAGGAATGTTATGTAAAATTTGGTGTTTGTGTGTACATATGTGCTTTTTCTGTTTGTTTTTTAACTAAGGAGTCCCTTAGCTTTCATTAAATGAAATGATCTTTTATTAAAATAATTTCTACTGTTGACTGATTACTCATTCCAGTTTTAATAATGACTCTATGATGAGCTACGTCCTCACTCATAGTTTTGCTTTTATCTAGTGGACATTAAAATGTATTTTGGGACACTCATCATTGTTATTTAATTAGTATCCATTCTCCAGCTCATTAATTGTGCTAATGTTACATATAGTACACGGTTGTCTATTACTAGCTATAATAGCCCTAAATTCCATTAGTCCTTACATGTTATATAATATAAATCTGCATTCAGTAATTACTTAATGGTTCTTTAAATTGTTTTTCAAAATTTTTAAAAAGAATGTTATCTTCATATGTGTATTTCTAAAATTAATATATTTGAATTGGTACCAGTAACAGAATTATAATTAACAAGGAAACAGATATTAATGCAGGGGACTGTCTCAATATATAGTATATTCATGAAGTTAAAGACTGTAGTTGGTAATAAACTATATTAAGAGGACATATCTTAGTTTTATAACCAGAAAAATAAAGCCAATAAAAAGATGCAGTATGCATTTATAGCATCAAAAAATGTATGCTATAAAATGTGATAAAAATGGTAATGTGATAGTAGTAGTAATAATAAACATAAATATGTAAAATATTATGTAAATATATAAAAGTAATAGTAAACATGAAAATATAAGGTAACACTTCTTTTGGGTGGATCATTACGGGTTCAGTCAGGAAAACAGATGTATCTGGGTCATATAGGGTTTAAAGCAAACCAGTTTATGTGATGGTGAGTTAGAAGGTGGGACACAGAGGCCAAGGAAATGCTGCTGAAGGTTGTGGGGCTGTCGCCAAAGGCAGGAGGAGCTGACCCTGAAGATTTCTGCCTGGAGCACAGAAGTAAGTGGCTCTCAAATGCTTGCCTGGAAGCTGCTGCAGTTCTCCAGTACCTTTGCAGAGCTCCCACAGCTATCCCAGTCTGCAGTGGTTTTCACAAATTTGCTGAGAAACTGCTGTGACTTCCTCATCTGCCCTCACATCTGCCTGCAGTTAACTCTGGAGAATTTCTTCTGCCTCTCTATGCTCTTTCCAAGTCTCCTCTGAATTCCTCACAGTAGGAAACTGTAACCCAGATCATCTAAAGGAGATTTTGGGAAACAGTTCCCAGCCTTAGAATGAAATGTAGACAACCTGTTATAGTAGGCCACATATATTCCAAGCACTTTATGAGTGCTTTGCAATCTTTTTATTTAATCCTCCTGGGCACTCTATGATGTAAGTAGTATCATTCACATTTAGTAGATGGTCCTATTGAATGTTAAAGTGATTGTCTTGCCCAAAGTCTTACAGCTAGTAAGTAGAAGATGATTTTAAAAAGTGTCTCTCTGATTTCAAAGCTTTGGTGTTAATCACTACCTTGTCTTCTATTGCATTTCATTTACATTAGTAATAATATTAGTTAAGTATGAATTAAATCCTCCATTGGTGACAGTTGTTAATATATTTTGTTTGCAACTTTAATGCCCCAAATTTAAGCTTGTAAGTGCAAATTGATCACATTAAAATTAATACCTACATTTTATCAATCCCCAAGTCCTTAGCCTAAAATTTCCGGAAATGTTTTTGTTCCAAGGCATGAGTGCTATGACTTCCATTGTTGTTTCAATTTTTATGTTCCCACGGCCAACATCTCCCAGGAATCCTTGGCTGAAGGAAGACTTGAATGTCACTGAAGCAGCAGATGAGGAGGGCGCCCCACACTATAGGCCTGATTCCCGGCTGAAAAGGGGGCAGGCAAGGCCATTAGTAGAAGAGGCCCAGGCGGGTCCTCTCCAAATCTTGCCTAAGTTCAGGGCAGCCACTGAGCTGTTGGCCTGAGCTCTGGGAGGGCTTTCGTCATTGAGCTGGAAGGCAGGGTCCGGTGCCTGGTCCTCAGAGCTGGGGAGCAGCTCCACACGGTGGTTCCAGCATCCCCTTTGGGTCTGAGGCTGGAGTCTCGCGCAAGTTGGGCGGGGCAGGAGGAGTGGGTTTACGGCAAGGGGCAGGACTCGGGAGACACAGGGATCCCCTGATCCACTGCAGCCAGCCTCGAGGCCACAGGGTTAGGGGGCGTCTTCAGGGCGTGTCCTGGTTCCCGGACTCCGGGGAGGTCTACATCCCGGGACAGGCTTGGGGCGGAGTCCAACGAGCGGCGTCGGTGTCTCTCCTTTGGGGAAGTTGCGGAGGTGACTGCATCCCGGGGCAGTAAAGGCGTTGTTACCCAAGGACTCTGCTCTCTAGGCCCTCGGGCGCTGTTAGGGCTCCGGGACAGGCGGGCGGGTACCTCCACGACGCCGGTCGGTCGGGATCGCGCGCTGGCGCGTGTCTGCGCCTGCGCAGAGCCGCCGTCGCGGCAGAGCGGGAAGGCTCGAGCTTGGCCCGGGTGCCAGCGCTGTCGGCGCTCGTCAGCGGGCTCTGCTAGCTGACACCCATCACGGTCCACATGTGGCCCATGTCGTGTGGACGGCCAGGCGCATTGTCTCCATCTTGGTTAGGTTCTAGCACCCAGGGAATTTCATGTCACAGCTGTTGCGCTGATGGTAAGAATTGTAGATAAGCCTCCTCTCCCTCCCCGGAAGTTCAGCCTCCTTACCTGATACCCGTTGCTGTTCTGGAGTACTTTTTGCCCTATGTGAACGATCCCTGTGAAACTTTTCAGCAGTGGGGTTTCTGTTGCCAACCCGACATTCTAGCTGCACGACTCCCCTCTCATTTCCCCAGTCTATCTGCCCTAAAGTTGTGTCTGTGTGTATATAAATCTTTGGGGGGGGGGGGTCGTGGTGGTGGAAATCAACCTTTTTATTACCAAGAGCATCTTTGCAAATCTGAGGATTTAAATTTTCACGTCTGGAAAAGAGGTTTCTGTCCAGTTCAAGTCCTCAAAATTATTCACGTCCAAATGCTGGTGGATACAGGGATTGAGTAAGAGTCAGGATAATTCCTCTTATAAACACAATAATCTAAAGCTATAGTGTTGTACAGTCAAGGTACCCAACATACCCTATTACAAACTATTTTCATTTTATTTATGACTGAATTTGTCCTGTGTCGTTAATATATATTCATTAATGGAATATAAGGATATCCAAAATTAGTTACTAGACTAATGATATTTTTAAAATTTAACAGTGATTACTTGGTTTATTATGACTATAGACATTGTCTAAAGACAATACAGGAACACTTCAGTTTATTTTAAAAGAAAGAAAATACCCACAGAAACTTTCCATCTAATTTGAAAGGTAAAAAGAAGTGCATGAGATCTTCAGAGGTTTCAGAATAGAAATTGCTGTGGCTTTAAAGCCTTATTATCTGACCTGATTTTGCTTTATCTGAGTGCCCAGGCCTTCTGTGACAAGAGTAATCTAGTTGGTTCTTCTATTTATTTTTCTATTTTTTTTGTAACATACAATGAATTTAAATAGAATAAAATACATCTTTTCTACAGAAGCAAAATCCAAAATGTTTTAAATTGCATTTCACTGATGTATAATTGGGGTTTAATTGAACCTTGCATTGTTTTAACCACAGTATAGAAATGATTTCTTTACTTATAACTAATAGTTGAGATCTTAAAAAACAGAAATAAAGAAGACCTGTGCCAACTGGTTGTTTGCTTACTTCTTTTTCAGAGTATATATAAAAAAAAATCACATTTGTCCAATAAATATTTTGCCACACAGTGTTTTTGTGTTAGAAATCCTTTGCTCTTTTTAGTTCCAACTCTGTGTTCAATCTGCACATTTGAGATACCTTGAATTATTTTATCCATGTCTTTGAGATCACCTTGGAATCTTGTCATCTACAAATTCCATTTAACCTCTACTCAGATAAATCTGTGTATTTCTAGACTGTTAGAAATGTCAGCAAATATACCTGAGATATCGTGACAGCAGTTTCTTGTATAGGAATTTTGAAGAGTGTATTTTGCTGGGCTAAGAAATCTATGAATGCTTTAATTGTTGTTTATTAGGACATTAAGGGACTTTAATTACTAATATTTACCTGGGATCAGTAAACCAAGAATTAATTAATTAATCCATTCATTCATTCAGTACCATCTATGAGCTATGAAGAGTTCCAGGCCTTAGGGAGAGAGTAGAGATCAAACCAGACCAGCCCATGTTCTTAGTGCTGTAGTAGAGGATGAGCAGAGGCAGGTACAAAAAGATGAGCAAATATTTAATGAGATGATTCTGGAGAGTACTAAATGCTATGAAGAAAATAAGATAATGAAGTGATAAAGACTTACGAAGATTCATTAGGGTAAGCCTCTCTTAAGATATTATTAGAGACAAATGATGACAAGCCAGCCATCTGAACATCTGAGAGAAGAGCATTCAAGGCAAAGGAAATAGGCCACCAACAAAAAAAGACAATGGAATGGGGGAATTTCCAGTATTCCTTCTGTTAGCATTCCTAATACCTGATTTTCTGGCCCACTCATAAGACCATTGCCTCTCACAGAATCTAAACTTAAAATGATAATTGACAGACTAGAATTCTCAGCTAAAACTAGCAAAGTGAAACGTGATTGATATGAACGTACAATGGTGCTTACAAGTTCACAAACTTAGTTACACAGCACAAAATGATATCCATGTGGCTTGGCAGCTGTTCATCTGGGAACAATCTGGGGATTCTAACTGACCACAAATTGGAGCTTGCTCTTTGCTGTTCCTGACTGGAAAAAAACAATGTATAGATATTACCCTCAGGCAGCTTTCCATCCAATTTAAGGCTTCATTATAGCTGTCCAAAAATGGAACAGGCTGCTTCAGCAGGTAGAGAAATCTTCATTGCTTAACTCATTAAAAAAAAAGAAGAAGAATGAATACCCATTAGGGCTTTTGGAAAAAGTAAATTCTGTATTGTTTGGAGACTAGTTTAAGACACTTTTTGGTTTCTGTGAGTCTGTGGCTTGTTACTTGTTTCTTTTATTCCAACAAAATTTCCTTCATTTTGGGATTATATAAATGGTTAAGAAGGAAAATAACATTGGTAAACCAAGGTTTACCAAAAGTTTAGTTTGTAATGGCATTTCTCAAAATAGTAATCTGAAGTTTAAAATTCTTGGGCTATAGTTTTTAAAAGAATTTAGATCAGAAGAACCATGAGAGACAATGGACTCTGAAAAACAAACTGAGGGTTCTAGAGGGGAGGGGGTTGGGAGGATGGGTTAGCCTGGTGATGGGTATTGAGGAGGGCACGTTCCGCATGGAGCACTGGGTGTTATGCACAAACAATGAATCATGGAACACTATATCTAAAACTAATGATGTAATGTATGGGGATTAACATAACAATAAAAAAATTAAAAAAAAAAGAATTTAGATCAAAGTTCTAGTATTTCTTTGGCCAAGTAGAATAATAAAAATAAATATAAGTAAATGTATTTTGGCTTTGCATGTGTTAGCTGTATAACATAGTTTACATTTCTGCATCTTACTTTCCTCACAAGGAGGACAATAACTTGTACCTGCCTTAAAAGATTATTATTAGGATTAAATCATTTGCTGTATGTAAAGCAGTTAGAGCCATGCCTGGCATTAGTAAGTGCTATGTAAGTGTTCACTATTATTATTAGATATAAATGTTTGCTCTATTCTGCCTTCAGGAATTAATGACCAAATTAATAACTGAAACACCTGACCAGCCAATCCCATTTCTCATTGACCATCTTCAGTCTAAACAAGGAAACCGCGGACAACTTCAAAGAACTTTATCTGGATCTGCAGCTCTCTGGGCAGAAAGTGAAACATCAGGTAAGTGAAAAAGTGTATTTTACAGTTGGTTTTTATATATTTAATGTAAAAATGTACAAAAGTCTTTTTGATTATAATAAATGTAGATGGTTACCAAGGGTTTCATGTATTCATTTGCAGCTTCACTCATATGCTAAAATTTCACTCATGTGTGGAATTTAAGAGAAAAAACTAATGAACAAATAAAGAAAAAAGGAGACAAACAAAAAAGACTCTTAAATACAGAGAACACACTGTTGGTTGCCAGAAGGGAGGTGGGGGGGTGGGGGAATAGGAGTGATATAGATAAAAGGGATCAAGAGTATACTTAGCTTGATGACCACTAGTAATGTATAGAATTGTTGAATCATTATATTGTACACCTGAAATTAATATAACACTATATGTGAATTATATTCCAAAAAAGAAAAAAATTTTAATTTGTCATAAAATATTCTTGAATTTGAATATATTGTTATATATTATGCTATGTATTATGAGAATCTGTGTGTGTTCAATTTCAATAGAAGATTCAGATTTGCAAAAAAAGATTTCATTCTGTGTGAATTCAAACTAATTATTCTCAACTTACTTCTTTTCATGAAGACTTTGAATTAAATGATTATAGCTTACCTATAGAGAGGTAAAAAAAGATTTTAAAAAAGTTACCTTTCACTTTGCCCAAACTGATGATTATTCTCTATTTCCTGTGGTGCCTATTTTTATCTTATGTAGTAAATTTAACTTTAGGAAGATTCATTTACTCTGGACATTGGGGAACCAACCTTACCAAGTCTGCAATAACCTCATCTCCTCAATAAGCACTGGTTAAGATAATTGGGTAGACCCCGACTTTGATCTTTGCTTATGGATTGTGTGTCTGACAGCTTTTTTATTCTACATACTGTTTTGTTGGTTTGACATTTCCTTCTAAAACCAAATCTCCTATGCCTGTTATGGCAATAGCCAACTCCTTGCCTAATTCCCGTGGGAATCTGACTGACAGGACTCCAAATGCATTCCTGACATCTTCACTTTTCTTATCCTCTTCATGCTTTATGAGATCCCCCGAAAGGATTTTGGTCTTCTTTGGGCATATTTTCATATCGGTACCTTCTTGAGACCATGTCTCAAAGCCACACTAAAGTGGGTAGGGAATAGGGTATCCTCTGAAAGAAGGTAGAGCTCTCTGCTGGCAGTTATCCATATAGGAGATATCTGCATTATACAGGAAACTAGGATACAAACTTTTGGCATATAAAAGAGAACTCTTGCATTTTCCTGGCCTCACTTTCTTGGGTTTAGATTCTAAGTAGCATGGGTATATAGGCATGAACTCTGGTTTGTAGGTACAAAGATGGCACCCATCATGTAAAGGCAGACCATATGAAATCTGTGAGCCCAGTGAAGCTCATATGAGCCCGTGTTTATAAATTATATTATCTGGAGAGATAGTAGTATGTTAAACTCTGCACTTTTAATCATCACATATTTAGTATCTCATACTTTCCATGGGTCAGAAGTCTGTACCTACCACAACTAAATCCCCTGTCTAATCTCATAAGGGTGAAAATCAAGGTATCAGCTGCATTGCATTCTCATCTGGAGGCTGGAATAAGAAAGAACCTGCTTCCAAACTCATTCAGGTTGTTAGCAGCGTTAATTTCCTTGCAGCTGTATGACTGAGGTTCCTGTTTTCATGCTGCATTTTAGCCCGGGGTTGCTGTCAACTCCTAGATGCAATCCACAGTTCCTCGCCACATGGCTCTTTCACATCATGACAGCTTACTTCTTTAAAATCAGCAAGGGAATTTCTGTCATTCAAGTCTACTTAGCATATATAAAATAACATAATCATAACATTGACATCCCATCACCTTTACCATATTCTGTTAGTTTGAAGCAAGTCAAAGGTCCTATCTACTACACTTAAGGGGAGGGGAATTATATAAGACATAATGTCAGGGGCAGAGATCATGGGGATCATCTTAGAATTCTGAGTAGCACAAGTACTGATGACTGGGGCACCTGGGTGGCTCAGTTGGTTAAGCGACTGCCTTCAGCTCAGGTCATGATCCTGGAGTGCCAGGATCGAGTCTCGCATCGGGCTCCCTGCTCAGCAGGGAGTCTGCTTCTCCCTCTGACGCTCCCCCGTGTCATGCTCTCTCTATCTCATTCTCTCTCTCAAATAAATTAATAAAATCTTTAAAAAAAACAGGTACTGATGACTTACTGCTTGGAGAGGTGAAGGAGGGGAGGAGATTATTATAACTTCCAATTTACTGACTTGGGTAATGGCATAAATGCTTATTTAACAAAGCAAGATGGGAACAGAGGACAATGATAAGTCCACTTCTATTGATGACTGAGTTTTTGTGAGGCATCATAGTAAATAATTCCAGCAGGCAGTTAGATACAAGTCTAAAACTCTGGGGATGGGTCAAGGCAGGAGTCACAGAGTGGCATTTAGGATCATATATAATCGTTAAAGTTACGAGAGTGAAAGAATGGAAGAAGTTGTCAAATTTGCCAGTAGAGTGGGAGATGGATGGGGCAAAGCAAGTGTGAGATTATATCTGATGCCTGAAATTTTGTCTTTTTATTAAGAAGTGAGGTTTGCTGAGAACAAGAGGATTGGGAATTGAAGAGGGGAGATTGTAGTGATGCCAATTGTTAACAGTCACCAAGGAAAAGGAGAAAACAGTTGGCAAAAGGAAAAAAAAAAAAAGACTGTGAGGCAATTCTGGGTCCTCTCTGAAGTTGAAGACATGAATGACTCCTAGAAACCATCAGACAGTTGTGATTTTCTCCAACAGTGCCCAGAAGCAGTGGGAAGGGAGCAGAGCCAACTGTTTGAGGGACTGAATGAGAATTGTGGTTGTGGCATGGCAAGGGTAGAGGGCGGAAGAACAGTTTTGCAAAGCAGTCGAGGACATTTGTGAGGAATTTATTCCAGTGATCAAAGCACGTGGTCTGGTATGAGAGAGTAGTGAGCAAGGATAGGAAAATAATTAGACAAAAAAGCAAATCAGAGAGCTGAAGATAAAGACCTTTAGAAGGCTGGTGCAGGGGTAGGTGCAGTGAAAATATGAGAGAGATTAGAAGGAAGGAAATTGTGATATTTGAGATCAAGACTTTGGGGGTGGAGTGAGTCCAGATGATGAGAAGGTCCTGTTGGTAGCCTTAGTTGTGGGGTGATCTTAATTATAAGGGAAGTGAAGCTTTTCAGAGTTAGGGAGGACAAGGAAGAATGAGACCTAATGCATGATTAGTCTGACCATTAAGAAGATGAAACCAGAGTTGCGTTCAAGTTGTTGAAAAGTCAAGGGAGACTGTGCCAGTGTCTTGAGCTGGGCTGTGGAGTAATAAGGAGGAGTGATGGCAACAGTGAGGAGCAGTGAATAGTGTAGACAGGCAGCATTTATCACCAGAGAGGAGGGACTTCCAGCTTAACGGTGTTGGGCCAGGAAAACCCAGCCTGTGGCCGGTACCACGTAGGGAAATGAACCCTCTGTCCCAGGAAGCTGCAGAGGAGGGAGCACTCTTGTGGAAAGAGTGAGGTCTCTTAAAACATGAAAGAGGGGTCTTGAGGATAGAAGAGTGTTTGTTTACCGTGGAATGTATGTCCCAGAAGGTGAAGGGGCAAAATTTTAGAGAGAAAGAATATGACAGGAAGGAGAAGGAAAAGCATAGGATAATTCCTGGATATGAATATAAGTGATGAAGTTATAATTTGGGTGATAGTAAATAATGCCAGTTTACACCTTGACTGCAATTTTGAATTGTTTCTTCTGGTGCATGTTCTAATTAGCTAGAAATTATCTCAGTATTCAAAGTGTTTTGGTATAATATCTTTTGAAAATATCTTAAGTTGTCCTCTTATTGCCATCAAATGTATCTAGCAACTCAGGACACAACATCATCTAAAAGTCTGTCATTTAATATTACTGTGCAGAAACCTGAAGCCTTCCTTATTTTTATGTCTTTTTAGATATTTAATTATTTTTCTTAAATACTTAACGGGATTTGTTTTTTCTTTCTGATATTGATGAGTTTTACTGGGACTATATCTCGATGATTATCTTTTTTCTTTAAATTTTTTTTCTTATATTCAGTGAATCTTTTCAATCAGCAAATCCAGGTCTTCAGCCTAAAACTGTTTTCCTCTTGTGTACTTAGTTATTGCTTCTATTATATTTGTTTTCAATTTCTTCTTTGGGAAAATCAGCTATGTGTAAATTGACTTTGCCTTGCTGTTCTTCATTCCTCTCATTTCATTTCACATTATATTTGCCTTTCTTTATTGACTAACTTCTGGGGAGATTTGTCAAGTGTGCTCTCTGTGTCACTGATTCAATTTTCTGCAGTATCAGTTTTCTTTCTCTGGCTTTGAAAACAAATTTAAATGTTGGTATTGCATTTTGGTTTATTGTCAATATTTCCTTATCTTCTTTATTCATTTCTGTCTGCAGTTATATTTTATTGTAGGTTAGTTGGTTAACTTATCTCCTCTCACATTTCTGTTTGTTTCATAGAATCCATTTTCTTTATTTTTATTAAGAAGGCAATTAGCCGCATTCTAAAATTTAAAGGTTTTTCAGAGTAAATCTTCTCTAAAACTATGAATTTTCTTTGTATCTTGAATGCTGTGTTGCTTTTCATATTGAAATTTTTTAGAACGATATTTTTTCCATTTATTCAAATTTAAACGAGGAGTATTCTATCTAGTTTTACGTTTGTCAGTTAATAGTATAGGTGGACTCTTTGTCCCCTCAACATATAGCTCAGGACAATTTGGATCCCTTTCAAAAATTTTAGAGAGACAGAAGAAATCATGACTGCTACTAAAATTCCATTATCAGTTGAATCCTATGGGTCTCTCCTATGTTCATGAGTAATTTTGTCTCATCTTGTTTTCAACCAACTAAATAAGAACAGTATCATTGCTAGATTATATAAATTAATGTGGATTTTTCTCCTTAACTATAGTGGAAAAGTTAAAAAGCCACAAAATCCAGTATGCTATTCCTCCCTTGTTCTTTTTAGTCTTTTTCTTTGCATCATGAAATGCTCTGTTTTATGATCAGGATTCTTTGTTCCTTTAGCCATGTTGCATTAGAAGATATTATGGTCCTAGGATGGATGTGGAAAGACAGATTCTCATAGAAGAACAGAAACAGATGACTTTGATATAGGGGCAAGTATCATGGATGCCTAGAAATCTTCCAGTCCTTTTCTGATTTGCCTATCTTTTGTCTTATTCCTATCTGTGGAAATATGTCCTGCATTCTGGCAGACCACAGACCGATATTTCTATTCCTAGAGTTTTAGAATATTTATGCCTCTTTTGGTATTGAATGGCGTGTTGGAGGTAGTAAAATTAGGTAACAGCTAGTTTTGCACAACCTTCAAATATAAATTTGAGGAATCCATATAATGTTTCATGATGTCTATTTGGTATTTACAAGTGGGTGGCTAGAGAAAGATTGATGAGTCATTCATAAAGCTAGAATGATTCAACAACTTATAAATTTAAACAGGAAGGCAGAAGGAAACTGTAAACTCTAAGGAATGTCACATAGATGAAAGGGGAAGATGAGGAAGCAGTGAATGAGACAGAGAAGGAAGAGTCAAATAGGTGATATGGAGATGAGGAGAATGTAGGGCCCTGAGGATAAGAGAAGAAAATATTCCACAAAGTTAGGCCTGTCTAAAAATATGAAATGCTTGGCAAAGATGTCGAGAGGGGTGAACTCTTGGAAAGATCATTTAATTTGGGAATTAGTATGACTTTGACCACATTTGAAGGGGAGCTATAATTTTCAACAAAGTTGGTTGAATTACCCTTTTTTTTTTTTTTTAAAGATTTTATTTATTTATTTGAGAGAGAGAATGAGAGAGAGAGAGCACATGAGAGGGGGGAGGGTCAGAGGGAGAAGCAGACTCCCCGCTGAGCAGGAGCCCGATGCGGGACTCGATCCTGGGACTCCAGGATCATGACCTGAGCCGAAGGCAGTCGCTTAACCAACTGAGCCACCCAGGTGCCCTGAATTACCCTTTCTTGAATAGAGAAGTGGAAAAAATGAATGATGCTAGGGAAAGAATGTAGATGACTGTCAATGGTTTAATGTGTCTTAGTGAATAATGGATAAGGTAAAATCAGATGAGTAAAATTTACAACTAAACAAGTGTTTAGTTGTTTTTATTTATTTTTATTTTTATTTTAAAGATTTATCTATTTACCTTAGAGAAATTGAGAGGGAGAGAGTGGGGGAAGGGACAGAGGCAGAGAATCTTCAAGCAGACTCCCCACTGAGCGCAGAGCCCAGCACTGGCCCAGTCCCACCACCCATGAGATCATGACCTGAGCTGAGATCATGACCTGAGCTGAAATCAAGAGTCGGTTCCCTGATGGACTGAGCCACCCAGGAGCCCCAGTTGTTTTCATTTACATTAGAATACAGTGCTTTATTCCATAATACCCATTTAAAGAATGTTATTTTAAGTAATGGTAAGCCATGCCTTAAAGAGTCTTTCCAGAAGCCTTTCACAGTTTAAAATGATCTTAATCATATTAATATATAAATTGAATCATATCAAATCCAAAACTAAAATTTACATGGGAAATTAAGCAAAAAATACTTTTGAATATTTGCATTATTTTTTTTTTTTTAAGATTTTATTTATTTATTTGAGAGAGAGAGAATGAGAGAGAGCACATGAGAGGGGGGAGGGGCAGAGGGAGAAGCAGACTCCCCACCGAGCAGGGAGCCCGATGCGGTACTCGATCCTGGGACTCCAGGATCATGACCTGAGCCAAAGGCAGTCGCTTAACCAACTGAGCCACCCAGGCGCCCTGCATTATTTTTGATGTGAGGTGACCTATAGCTTTTGCCAGGCGTATCTAATAACTTCATGGATTTAGTTTTTGGTCAATCTTGAAATCACTTATTGTTGAGTTTATATATATATTGTTTGTTTGTTTTTCTTAACAGAACATAAAGGAACAAGGAGGGATTTCAGAAGTTATGATAAGCCTTGGCAATTAAATGCAAAGAAGCCTAAAAAGTCAAAAAGTGACCTTGCTGTGTCTAACATTTCTCCACCATCACCAGAATCCAAATCATGTAAGGAATTTTGTCATTCAAATGTTACTTAATGTATGTAAGTATGTGTTACTAACAAAATGAAGAAAAGGTAAGAATTGGAGTCAAACTTTTTATCTGATATTTCTGGCTATTAATCCTAATGAATGTTGTGTTCATTTCAGCAGTAACATTGAGCTTTATTTATAAATATCTACTCACTCATATTCTCAAGCATGTTTAATTGATTTAGACCTTCTGGAGTATATTCTTTTAAGAACGTAAGCTGACTGGAGCAGGTTCCTTGCCTGTCACGTTCAGTTGCAGCCTTGTATCACATTCAAAGCAAAACTAGCCCTACATTTAATAAAGTACATAAAAGCAAATTAAATCTTTTAGAGGGGAAGCAAAGGAGATTTATATTAAAAAAATTTAACAAAATTTAAATTCTTAATCCTTCTCTCTTCTTTTAGCCCCCTCAAATTCTACTTCCTCAGAAATAGTTTATAATTTTCACATCCTTTGAAATAGTTTGCATCTTTTTACATCCTTTTCTTTGTACAAACTAGCATATAAAATATATGTGAGTTGATTTGCTTTATAAAATGGCTTTAGACTATACACATTCTTGAGCAATTTGTTTTTATTATTTTAGAATGTGCTGTGGATATATCTCCATGCTAAACTTAGATCTAAGTTACACTACTTAATAAGTACATACTGTAGCATGCTGTGAATGTGCCATAATTTATTTATTCCCCTGTGGAAGAACAGTTGGATTGATTACAGAGTTTTGCCTCCATAAACTATTAACTGAAATAAATGAATGTGTTCTCATTTCTTTATGATAATTTACCAGACATAAGATTGTGGGGTCAGAGAATCAGCATATTTTTATTATAGTAAATATTTCCAATTACTTTTTAAAAAGGTGACAGAAAAAATATTTCAGTAGTCTGAGCTCGCCTTTGCTATAGCATTACCATATAAATATTTAAAAATTATTTTATTTTAATCAAAACAAAAAAATATGGTTTGAAAACTAAAGTAGTATTATAGGCTTCTAATGTGGAGCCACTTTTAACTCTTTTAGATGTTCCTTTTGGTACACAAGTTTACATATCCAAACATACAAGTTATTTACATAGTTCCCTTTTACTTTTTAAATTTGAGGCATCATCTCTTGACCTCCTTCTAAGACATTGTGGTTTCATACCTCAGGCCCATTTCGTCCTCACAGTACAATCATGCAAGTATTTCAAATGTTGAATGTATATCCCACAATGTTGTTATGACTGCATTAATTAGCCATAATTTCAGTAGAGCCATAGATGTCCAACTATTAATTTGTTTCTAGAACTAATAATTGTCTTGTTTTTCTATTTGCTTTGTTTTCTGTGTACCCCTCACTGTTTCACTAAACCTTGCCTTAAAGTATTCAACACTCAATATGATCAAATACATCAAGTAATTCTAACTTTGATCTTATTTTATTTTATATTTTATTTCATTAAAAAAAATTAGAGACCTCTCTTCTGTAGCCCTTTGTCTTCTCGCTCTAATCTTGGCTTCTTGGTTTCTAGCCTTTTCTCAACTGTCTTCTGAGACCATCCTTCACTGCGATCCTGAGGATTTTCTTTTCCTCCTTCTTGTGGAGGACCATCTGTCTCCTGAATCCCAAGTCTTTCCACTTTTAGGTTTATTTATTCATTTTGGTGGATTATCTCCACTACAAGCTTTCTGAACAAGAATGATTGCAAGATAAATATTTGAATCCTTATAAGTAACTTGATTGGTTCCTTAGTTGGGTATAAAATTCTAAGTTAGAACTAATTTTCAGTTGGAATTTTGAAGGAATTTCTCCTGTGTCTTCTGGGGCAAGTATGGCTATTAAAAAGTCTGACAAGAACTTGATTGCTGTTTCTGTCCCTGAAAGCTTTTAGGATCTTTTCTTTTTTACCACTGTTGTAAAATTTTGTGATAATATGGTTTGCATTGTTCTGGACATTTAACGGATCCTTCCAATCTGAGAAATGGGTTTTTTATATCTTTATTACTTTGACATTTGTCCTCCTTGATTGATTGATGCTTGAGTGTTGAAATGTTATGAAATATCCACCTTTTGGGGCATCTGTCTTTCCTCAGTGACTAGATTTCAGTATTCTCTACTTTGCTAGATGCAGTTACCACTCCTCAATTTATACTGCATCTTCAAAAAAAAAAAAAAAAAGATTTGCTATTTCTTGCCTAGTAATGTCTTCTCTTCTTGTTCTACTAATTATTTGACCCCAAAAATATTTAATATAATTTTAGTAGGAATTTGGGGGAAGTGAAGGTAGATGTGTTCTGTCTTCTGTTTTATCAGAAGATAGCAAAATGTCTTAAAAATATATACTAATTGCTGATGAAGAAATTAGTAATTTTTAAGCTGCTAGAAGATGATATAAAATATAATTTGCTTGTATGTTTTCCCCTAAGTTATAGAAATCATTAATTGTAAATCAGTGCCTGAATTTTCTTTTTTCTATAAACAGTCACACTTCCCTTTACTAGTTCAGTTAAAACATTTCTTAAAGCCCAGCTTCATAACTTCCCTCTGTTTGCTCGTAAGAAAACTATTTCCAAAACAAACATTTTTATTCTGTACATTGATCTTGATACAATCTTTCACATAATGATGAATAGGAAATTTTTATCATTATGTAGCATGCTTATGAAGTAATCATTTTTTTTAAAACATAGTGCCAAGGTCAGTAGATCATCCTAAGTGGAACTGGCGAATTAAACCAGAAAGCCGTGATTTTGATGAATTGAACCACATCCTTCAAGAGAGCAAGAAGCTGGGAAAAGCCCTTGAGAATCTCTCTCGAAGTAAGTTCATTTACTTGATTATAATTGAAATTCCTAACCAATATTAAAGTAAAAACATTTATGACTATTGCCAGTAACCCATTTCCAACATCCTCATTATAATTACGTGAGAGGTTGTAAGAGTGTGTATGTGATTGGAAATGAGGATTGATCTTGCCTTTTCCACACGTTCCTGGGAAGATAGGTATAGAGAGTAGGAGGAACTGTAGACACCACCCCTGCCCCACCCTGTCCCTTGCCCTTGCTATTTGACTCCAGTCTCTCTACAAGGTCTCTGTCACCCAGGTCAGCTGCACACATATAATGGTATCTTACTCATTCTTCTCTTTTGAACCTGATTGTTTTGTGTCATCCTAAATAGTAAACACACCTATTGCCTCCATGAGTTTTTGATGTCTCTAAACTTTTTAAAAAAATTCTTTATTTAAATTCAATTTAGTTATATATCGTGTATTATTATTAGTTTCAGTGGTAGAGTTCAGTGATTCATCAGTTGCATTTAACACCCAGTGCTCATTACATCAAGTGCCCTCCTTAATGCCCATCTCCCAGTTACCCCATCCCCCCACCAACCTCCCCTCCAACAAACCTGTTTGTTTCTTTTTTTAAAAAAAGATTTATTTATTTATTTATTTGACAGAAAGAGAGAGAGCATGAGCAGGGGGGAGGGGCAGAGGCAGAGGGAGAAGCAGACTCCCTGTTGAGCAGGGAGCCCGATGTGGGACTCGATCCCAGGACCCTGGGATCATGACCTGAGCCAAAGGCAGACACTTAACTGACTGAGCCACCCAGGCGCCCCTCAGTTTGTTTCTTACAGTTAAGAGTCTCTTGTGGTTTTCCCCCCTCTCTGTTTTTATCTTATTTTATTTTTCTTTCCCTTCCCCATGTTCATCTGTTTTGTTTCTTAAATTCCACATATGAGTGAAGTCATATGGTATTTTTCTTTCTTTGACTGACTTATTTCACTTAGCATAATACCCTCTAGTTCCATCTGTGTCATTACAAATGGCAAGATTTCATTCTTTTTTATGGCTGAGTAATATTCCTGTGTGTGTGTGTGTGTGTGTGTGTGTGTGTGTGTGTACACCACACCTTGTTTATCCATTCATCTGTCAGTGGACATCTGGGCTCTTTCCATACTTTGGCTGTTGTGGACATTGCTGCTATAAACATCGGGGTGCATGTGCCCCTTGGAATCACTATTTTTGTATCCTTTGGATAAATATCTAATAGTACAATTGCTGGGTCATAGAGTAGTTCTATTTTTAACTTTTTAAGAAACCTCCATACTGTTTTCCAGAGCGGCTGCCCCAGTTTGCATTCCCACCAACAGTGTAGGAGGGTTCCCCTTTCTCTACATCCTCGCCAACAATCTATCATTTCCTGACTTGTTAATTTTAGCCATTCTGACTTTTGTGAGTTGGTATCTCATTGTGGTTTTGATTTGTATTTCCCTGATGCCATTGACGTCTCTAAACTTCTAAGAGTAGCAACTGGGGCAGAATTCTTCTTAAAATCCTTTCAGAACCTAGCAACATACTTTTTTGTAAAAACAATGATTCTGTAATCCAAAGCCAAGGTTATAGGTTTTGCTCTGCCACTTATTAATAACCTCAAGTAAATCATTAAACTTCCAATGAACCTTGGTCCTCTCATCTCCAGAGAAGGAAGACGTGATTCTGTCTCCTTTTTCTGGTAGGTGTGAAAGTTTAAAATGATATATTTCAAGTAAAAACTTTTAAATATTACTGTCATGAGAGTAGGCAATCAAATATTTGATAAATGCATTCTATATATGTAGACATATATATATACCTTGTGGTTTTAGTAGTGAGTTCAGAGTATTCTTATCTTTCTCTGGTTCTGAAATATCTCTCAATTTTAAAATTAGATACCTTTAGGAGCACATTAATGCCATGACCTCACTAAAATTTTCTTTTGATGTCATGAAATATTAAAAATTCTTAAATAGAAAATAGGATACTAGCACGTTCTAGTGGATTATATTTTAAGATATATATGTTCCTTTAGATAGCACAGTTTTACTAGTTTCATGATGTATCAAAGTTAAAATTGCCTGGGGGGGATGAACAAATTGGGTGAAGGGGAGTGGGAAATATAGGCTTCCAGTTATGGAATGAATAAGTCATGGGACTAAAAGGCACAGCATAGGGAACTGAAAAAAAAATAAAATTGCCCCTTTGTATATTTTGGGAGAAATAATGTAGATATCATATGTATATATAATATATGTGTATTTGCATATTGTATTATACTATAATTATATATATTTACACCTTACATTTTATTATATTATAATTTTATATATAGAAAGAGATTGAGTTTTTTCATACCTCTTAATGCATAACTCACTAGAACTTTTGTGTGGTGAACCTATGTCATAAGTTAATTTGCCTTATGATAGGATCATATAATTTTTCAATTAAGTTTTTAATTTTAATTCCAGTATAGTTAACATATAGTATTATATTAGTTCAGGTGTACAATATAGTGATTCAACAGTTTTATACATTACTCAGTGCTCATCATGATACGTGTACTTTTTAATCTCCATCACCTATTTTACCCATTTCCCTTTCCACCTCCCTTGTGGTAACCGTCAGCTTGTTCTCTATAATAAAGAGTCTGTTTCTTGGTTTGCCTCTTTTTTCCCTTTGTTCATTTGTTTCTTAAATTCTACATATGAATTAAATCATTTGGTATTTGTCTTTGTCTGACTCACTCATTTCACTTAGCCTTATACTCTTTAATTCCATCCATGTTGTTGCAAATGGCAAGATTTCATTCTTTTTTATGGCTGAATAATATTCCATTGTATATATACGCCACATCTTCTTTATCCATTCATCTACCAGTGGATACTTGGGCTACTTCTATAGTTTGGCTGTGGCAAATAATGCTGCAGTAAACATAGGGATGTATGTATCTTTTTGAATTTGTGTTTTCATATTCTTTGGGTAAATACTCAGTAGTGGGATTGCTGGATCATATTGCAATTCTATTTTTAATTGTTTGAAGAACCTCCATATTGTTTTCCACAGTGGCTGAACCAGTTTGCATTCCCACCAACAGTGCACAAGGGTTCCTTTTTCTGCACACCCTCGCTGACATTTGTTGTTTCTTGTGTTTTTGATGTTAGCCATTCTGACAGGCATGAGGTGATATTTCATTGTAGTTTTGACTTGCACTTCCCTGATGATGAGTGATGTTGAGCACCTTTCCATGTGTCTGTTTGGCCATCTGGATGTCGTCTTTGGAGAAATACCTGTTCCTGTCTTCTGCCCATTTTTAATTGAATTATTTGTTTTTAGGGGACTGAGTTTTATAAGTTCTTTATAGATTTGATTACTAACCTTTTGTCAGATAAGTCATTTGCAAATACCTTCTCCCATTCTGTAGGTTGCCTTTTAGTTTTCTTGATTGTTTCCTTTGCTGTGCAGAAGCTTTTAATTTTAATGTAGTCCCAATAGTTTATTTTTACTTTTGCTTCCCTTGCCTCAGGGGACCTATCTAGAAAAATGTTGCTACAGCTGATGTCGCAGAAGTTACTGCCTGTGCTCTCTTCTAGGATTTTTATGGTTTCAGGTTTCATATTTAGGTCTTAATCCATTTTGAGTTTATTTTTGTGTATGGTGTAAGAAAGTGGTCCACTTTCATTCTTCTGCATGTAGCTGTCAAGTTTTCCCAGCACCATTTGTTGAAGAGACTGTCTTTTTCCTGGTGCATAGGATCTTATAATTTTGCCATTAGTAGACATCTTCTGGTTGGGATTCAAGAAGGCCCTACTTTTGGCTAGATTTACTTTTGGAAGAAATAATGATAAAGTGAGTGCAGCTTATTACTATATTATGTTCGTGAAATAAGTCTTACCCTATTAAATGTCAAAGGTTTATATTAATATGTATAAATCTTACCCCTTTGGGAAGAGCCTGTGGCTCCTTATAGCTTCTCAATTTATCTAAATGCATGAGTTAAAAGAAAGATGATTGAAGAATATGCCCAGTTATTACACAGATCTTCAAATAGAGTATTAGTCAATTTTCATTCTTTAACATATGATAATTGCCTTACAGAGACTTGTTATATCATTGTTAGCTGGTAAGAAAACGTTTGGCCTGTACCTAAAACTTTTTAATAAAGGAGTTTGATTGCCTTTCACTTATGTATTTGCCAAGATGTGTAGCAGAAATGTCAAGGTTCAAGTGATGGTCTGTCCCAAGAAAACCTAGGTGTGACCTTATAGGTGGGACCTAGCAACTGATTCCTATGATCACAAGTTAGTTAGGGGCTGTAACACGGGGCTCATTTAATTCCTGAAGGAAGTCTGGAGAAACAAAAATGGCCAGAGGGCAATCCTTGGTTGGGAGAGTAGAAGAGATGCAAATATGGGACATTATTCTTGGGACAAAGTCAAGGTCAAGGAGGCTATCAGATGAGTCAGTAGCTTGACCAGAAATAAGGTGTAACATTCAGTTCTATGTATATGATGGAGAGTTGCTTTTGGCTGCCCTTGATGGTTTTGAGGGGGCTCAATTTTTTTGTGGCAGTAGTGGTGGGGTTTATGTGGGAATAAGGGAGCAGGTCTTCACATAGGGAGGGATTGCTTTTTTTCCCTTTAAGTTTTTTTGAGTCTCTTGGAACAAAATGCTGCTTTCTTGGAATGACTTGAGTTTCTGTGATTTTTGCTATCTGAGGTTTAATACTAACTTTTTGTCTTAGGCCCAATATGTGACTAACTACCAAGTTATCAGTTTGCCTGAGATGGCCAGGGTAAGTTAGTAGAAATGCAGCTTTACCATTTACTGATGTTTATTTAGCAGTCTAGCTGCCCACTGTTTAACTATGTAATCACAAACTCAGTTCTGTTGTCCTGAAGCAGGATGTCATTAGTTCTTATTTGATCTTATAATAGCTTCAAATTGGTAACTCTTTCTCTAATCTGACCTTTATCTCTAATCTCTATTATGCATTGTTTTATTTACTAGCAAGACATTGGAAATGAACTTTTCCTTCAAGGTGTGGTCGAAGGGAATATTCAGTGTCTTGTTATTGTGGACCTCTCTTTCCAGGGCCATAGCTGTTGATAGGAAAGTTTCAAAGTTTTTAGTGATTTCTTAATTTTCGTACTTTATGATAGAATTCTCTCTGGCAAGGTTGGACTTTGCTTTATCTTAGTTGTACTGTCCAAAAGATGGTGACATATTTTGGAAGCATTTTGTTATGTACCTGAGATTGACAGCAAAAAATCATTTATATCCTTCAAAATGATAGAATTATCTCAGTTCTTCAGCTGTCAGCTTATCCAGACTTAAAATCTCTCTCTCCCCCTCTCTCTCTCTTTCTCGACAGGATTCAGATAATAACAGGAAAGACTAGATATTCTCTCCAATTTGCAAACGGGATTTTTGTTTTAGTAACAACTGTACCATGCTTCTTTTTCCTGGATTTTTGCAAACCTTTCAGTGTGATGTTTTATCTTAAAGTCAGTCAGGAGCTGACACTCTCATGCTATGATTCCCTTAAAAGGTAGATGTGCTAGAAAAACTTGCAGTGGCTAGTAATGCGGCATAGTCATGATGTGGTAGGCATAGTGGATTTTTGGTGCCTGGATCCCTCCCTTTGCAGCATTTCCGAACGTTCTTCAAACATGACTTTCTCATCCAGGAGCCTGGATTCATGCCCTTTCCTTCAAGTGTTTGTTTCCATCTGACTTTCAAGTAGTGAGAAAAACTGTTTCTAAATAGGGAAATTGGGAAGATAAAAGACCTTCACATCCCCAAATAATGTATCTCTTCTAGTGACTGTGATTGAAGGGCCTTAGGGCAGTATCCTTCTCAGTGCATTATATTAGGGCCCATCATCTTATTACTGGTGATGTTAACCTCAATCTGTTGGTTAAGGTGGTGTCTGTCAGGTTTCACCACCGTTAATACTTTTCCTTTTTTTAGTTAATAAATATCTTAGGAGAGATACTTGAAGACTGAAAATATCATGTTTCTTTTTCACACTTTTACCCAGTAATCTCAGCATCCATTGGTAAATCTTGCCTAAAACAATTATTACTGGGGTTTTCTAAAAGATGGTTTCTGTTTCTCTCATTCCTTTATTCATTGTAATTCTTCTTTAATGGAGAGAAGGAAAAATGGACTTATAACCACCCCCAGAATAACAAGGTCTATTCACCTTTGTTCATGACTGGTCATATTTCTTTTTATCTAATATTCAGATATGCATATGGATATGAATATGGATATATGTATATGTAGATATGGATATAAATGTGAATATAGGTATAGGCATTTATCTTCTGATATTGATATAAAAGAGAATAAAATACATATTCCAAAATTAATTCATACTGATTTTTCTTGGCTTTGAATATGCTAAATTTGTCAGGTTGAATTTATTTAATAGCTTTTTCAAGAAACCACAATCTAAAAGGGACAGATTTGTTAAGAGGTCTTGATATTTCTCTTCTACCTACATTTTCTATGCCTACTCTCTACCTGGATCAAAGACATGTTCTAAAACCTAGCAAAGTATCTCCAGGGATTTGTGCTTCAGTAGAAGTATGAGATAGCACTATTAGTAATTATTGCTTTGGAATGGTCTAGTGTCCATCAAAATAAATAATATTTCTCCCTAGAATGCTTTGTGGGAATAAGGACATATGAATATATAATTAATAATTTTAGGAAACTTTTCCGGAGAATGAAAGAAAGAGTAGTACACTTGTATTAGACATTTATTATGTTATTCTGAATCTTTCTCTGTTGAATAACATCTCATTTAACTATACTCACATACACACACTCATGTACATGTGTCTGAGGTTGTAATTAAACTGTAAATTCAGTCATTGTTAGGTACACATTTTTAAAGTGTTTTTTAATATATAATATTATATACTCTATGCTGTCTTAGTTCTATCCTTTTTTGAGACCATAATGTATATCATGTAGAATAGATGCAGGGGCTGCTGTGGGAAATGTCATGGGTCCTGCGCTGCCACTCAGTTGCTTCCAGTTGTGCGTATACCATTTGACCTCCTTCCTCAAGTTTCCTCTTCATTAAAATGAAGTAATTTATCCCCGATTACCATCAAGAGTCTCTCCAGTTTTCACAGGTCTTTATTTTAATGATCTATAATCTATATTCCAAAATAAAATTGTATTCATGGCTTACAGATTGTGGTTCAACCTGCTTGCATTCTTTATTTTTTAAGATTTTGTTTATTTATTTGAGAGAGAGAGAGAAGAGCACATAAGTTGGGGGCAGGGGCAGAAGGGGAGGGAGAAGCAGACTCCCCACTGAGCAGGGAGCCGGACGTGGGGCTCCATCCCAGGACCCTGGGATCATGACCTGAGCTGAAGGCAGACGTTTAACTGACTGAGCCACCCAGGCACCCAACCTGCTTGCATTCTTCCTAGCTCTTTGTTATCCTCACTCTGTTCTTCCTGCATTGTGACTTTCAGTATATTGGAGTATCTCCGGTGTATTCTCCTTTCATTCTTTTTCATATTTTTCTCTCACTTCTGATCTCCCTCTTCCCCTGCCCAGACTGAACTGTGGGCCACTTTTACCAATATCCTTGTTCCCTATTGTTTCCAACCTTCTGTTGTGTCTCCATGTGAAATTCCCGTCTTTGAATAAGTGCTGCCATCTTCAGCTCTTCTTCACCAGTAAGGCTGAGAGCTCCAGAGAAAAATGGCAGGGCCCAGCTGAACACTACCCTACAAATTCTTGGTTTCCAACATGTTACTTACCTTGGTCAGTTCCTCCCTTTCTGCACTCTTCCTGCAACTGTGAAAAATCTACACACCCCTATTTATTCCCTGCCTCACTGTGTTAGCAATTAGCTTGCCTCCAACTTTATAGAAAAACTTAACTGTAGAACGTGTAGAATGTGTTCCCCTCTACCCATCTGCATACGTAAGTGCATCCACATCTGTCCTACCCTTCTCCTTCCATTATCAAGAGAGCAGGTGTTTCTCTTGTTTAAGGCCAAGCTTTCCACCCATGATCTTGATCCCAGTTCCTGCCCAGTCCTCTGAGATCTGATTCCATTAATTACTTTGTCTTTTCTGTATGTGGAAATCTTTCTAATTCCATTCCCCCAATATTAGTTTTGTGACCTTAGGAAAATTTCTTAACCTCTCTGTGTCTCAGTTACCTTTTTTGCAAAACTGCAATAATGGCACCTATTTGTTAGGGTTCTTGTGAAGATGAAATGAGATGGTGTGTATCTACAGTGCTTCATATGGCGCCTGGTATATAATAAATGCTAATTAAATGTGAGATATTATATTTCTATTACCGTGTAACAAATTACCACAAACTTGTGGCTTTAAAAAATATAAATTTACTATCTTATAGTTTCTGCGGCTCAGGAGTACAGTTGTGGGTTAGCTGAATCCTCTACTCTGGGTCTAGGCAAGCTGAAATTAAGGTGCTGGTTCATACTGTGATCTCAGCTGAGGCTTTGGGGTCTCTTTCCATGCTCACTCAGGTCATTGGCCAAATGTAGTCCTTGCTCTTGTAGCACTAAGATCCCTGTTTTCTCATTGGCTATTGGCTGGGGATTGCTCTTAAAACTAGAGGCCATTCTCAGGTTTTTGCCTTGTGATCTTCTCGTAATGGTAGTTTAGTACTACTTCTTTGAGTCCACTGGGGATCACCTCTCTGAAGCTTGGCCTTCTTTTGAAAGGCTCACCTGACTAGGTCAGGGCCATCCAGGATAATCTCTCTGATTTACTCAGTGAACCAGTTAGTAACCAATCAGGAGAGTGATATCCTTTCATATTTGATGGTCCCATAATGCAGACTCAAAGAGGAAAGGATTACACAGTTGTGTACTTTGGGGGCCATCTTAGAATTCTGCCTACCACATATATCATTAGTATTACTACTGTTTACCTTAATAGCCTGTAACATGCTCCAGCTAAGCATGGCCCAACAGAAATGTAATGTGAGCCACATGTGTGATTTTATATTTTCAAACAGGCACATTACAAAAAAGCAAAAAGAAGCCTGTGAAATGAATTTTAATAAAATATTTTATTTAACCCACTATATCCAAGTTATCAGTTTAACTTGTATTCCATATAAAATTATTATTGGGATTTTTTTTTCATACTGAGTCTTCAAAATCAGGTGTGAATTTTAATTTATATCACATCTCAATTTGAGCTAGCCACATTTCAGATGTTCAATAGCCAATGATGAGTGGCTACCGTATTGGATACCACAGCTCTCATTAATGTTAAAAACAAACACACATGAAAACTCTTCTCTTGAATTTGAGTTACCTCATTACAGTATCAGAATTATTCTTCTTTCATACAAATTTTCAAAAGAAATAATGAACACTCATTATTTCCACTTGCTCATCTTCCTTTCTCCCTTCAGTGTGGCTATGTGATTGCACCTATCATTCTATTGAAACCTTTCTCACTATGGTCACCAATTGAATCCACATTGTCAAACTGAATGAACACTTTTCAAATCCTCATCTTACAAAATTGCTGTGGTAGTTTTAACACCATTGATTATTCTGTCTTTCTTCAGATGCTCATCTTCTACTTCCTGGGACCTGGCCCTTATTTTTTTGATCCTCTTAGATGCCCTTCACACCATTTCTTGTAGGCTTCATTCTGGGCTCTTCTTTCTTCCTGACCACTTTAAATACTGTTCCCACAAGTCATCCTTTGTTCTTTCAAATGCTCTCTGTTTCCATTGTCATCCTCCCTCATAGTTTTAACTATCACCCCTACACAGCTAAGTCAGGTGAGTATATTGACCATCCAGACGTTTACACTTTATACAAAATGTTTGAAGTGTATCTCCACTTGGATATCCTACTGCCATGCAAAACTCAGTATATCGAAGTAGATCATACATCTCTCTTCAAACATGACTTTTTTTCTGCATATTTTCTTCAGGTGATGGCACCATCGCTTACCAGTTCACCCAAACTGGAACCCTTATAGACTCCTTTCTCTTCCTTGCTGTTCATAACTAACCAATTACCAAATTTTGTTCATTTTCCCTCTGGCTTGGGTTTGATTCTCTTCACCCCTATTAGTACTCCCTTGTTCACACTCAACATCACCAACCACATCCTTGGTTTACCCATTTGACATGTTATGTTTTGTCCCATTTCATTCCTGTCCTGGGACAGAGAAAAACAGATGAAGTCCCTGCCCTTACTGAGCTAGTGGCTGGCTGGATTGCAATAACCTTATGTAGGGGAGTCTCATGGCCAAAATCTCTGTGGCTTCATACAATATAAGTATTTTCTTACTCAGGAAGTAGCCCGATGATATGTGGTAGGGGTGCAGACTACTTCCATCCTGTTATTCTGCCATCTTCAGTACATGACCTCCAACGGTCCTGCTGAAGGGGGAGGTTTCTAATGCCTAGAGGTAAAAGTAATAGTGCATTACACCTGACCACATTGCACAACCAGCTGTAAATAAGGCTGGGAAATGTAGTCTAGCTTGTGTGCCCGGGAGGAACATGGAACTGGCTTGAGGAATGAATAACTAGTCTTGCCCATGCTCTTGTTTCTTAGTTCCTCCAGTACCTCACTGTGATCGTTATGATGGATCTAAAGCGAAAACCTGACACCCACTTCTTGCAGATATTCAGTGTCTCCTTAAAACCTCATAGAAGGTGCTACATGATTTGACCCTTAATCCTGTCTCAGTGTCATCTCTCATGACTAGCCATTTATGCACTAACAACATGGGAGTTTTTCACACTTACTGAAGTTCTTCCATTTCACATATTTGCTTATGCTGTCCCTGTTCCCTGAAATGTCACCGTCACTTCTCTCCAGGGCTTCTGTTTCTGCCAAGTTACTCCTATTCCTCCCTTTAGCCTCAGCTCAAATACCAGTTCGTCGAAAATGATTTCCTGTTGCTGTCCTTCTCTGGACTGGATTTGGTGCCCCCTTTTTGTGCTTCTGTGTTTTTCTCTGAACACATTTCCTTGCTGTTACCTGCTTTTCACTCATCTCCTCCCTGGTGCCAGGGCCACTCTGTACCTGGCCTTTCTCAGCACGTAGCATGTAACTCAGCTATGATTTGCTGAGTGAGTGCCACTTGTGATTTCATTTCTTCCTGATCCCTCTTCTCTGAGACCTCCCTTATTCTTTCTTCACTGCTGAGCTACTTCTTACTTCTCTACATGTGGGCCTTTGATATCAGATGACATGGCTTTGGTATTTGTAGGTTTGATTTGTTTGCTGAGATCTTTAGCTTTGACTGTGGCTTATCTATTGAAGGAGTAATGCTTAAAAATAAATAGGTAAGTGAGTAGGTAAATAACAAACTAAAAGCAACAGAGTAGCAATTCCATATTATATGACATTGGTCAACAGAATCTTTTCCTTAGCAGAGTTCTGTTTCTAGGGTAGCAGTGCTTCCAGCATTTTCTGAGCCTGAGGCTTTTGCTGCTTTTGGCAGTTTTCTCTGAAATGAGGCAGCGATAGGATGAGTATCTTTAGTTCATCGGACGTCGGTCTACAGATGCAGTTCATGAGAAACATTGGCTGGAACTTTTCCAAGGGAAAGAGCCCAGCTGTTGAGAGGACAGAAGACAGATATTTATGCTTCGTGACTGATAATAGCAATCTGGACTCAGCCAAGAAAAAATAACAAATGACTTTTTTAGTTCATCAATCATGAACATACCAAGAAAGTCTTGTCTGACAAACAGCCTGAGGAGTTAGAGGATGACAGCCTGTGAATGAGAATGGAAGCAGATAATGTGGAGCTGTCTATCCATTCATTGCCACATAGATTTATCTAGTCTTCATACATTAAAAGATGGTTAACATGTGCACCCAGACCTCAAGTTTACCTTTTAGTAGGAGGGATAATTGTGAAAAGCAGAATTTCAAAGCCTTATATAAGGCGCCTTAGGAGGGGCTATGGGAATGTAGAAGAACCTCTGACAAGGGTGTTTAGGGCCCACCTGATGGAAACTATATCTGAATGGAGTCTAGAAGGATGAAAAGATAAAGCTAAGGTAAAAGGAGAAGGAAGATGTGTCATGGGGAGAGGGAGGTACCTGGCAGAGAGAGAAGCATGTATGTAAGAGGAAAATTTTATACTGTTGATGCATAAAGGATGAAGTGAGTAAGAAAGGCTATGAAGAAGGAAGTCTAGGTGGCAGGGCAGCCAGGGGTGAGGGCTTCTGTGCTACAGGGATCTTGTAAGCAGGTCATCATCCCGTGTTTTTGAATAATCACTCTGGCACAATGATTATAGTCCATGCCTCAAGGCAAAGATGAGATGAAGAGAGCCTAAAAAAGCCATGGGATAGAAAACAGAGAAGGGGGCTTAGTCCTTGGTTTATATGAAGGAAGGGTGCACATAAAGAGAAAAGGATGTGTTTGTTTTATTTATTTTTTTTATAATCAAGGTGACTGGGTGCTCTCTCTACCTCAAATAAAAATTCAAAAGGGTTTTGGGGTGAAGGAGGAGTATTGTTTCACATTCCAGTTGCAGATACTGTTGGCACATCCAAGTGGTTTGGATAGCTCTTCTCTGGTCCCAGCAGTCAAGCACATACATATAGAAGTCGCCTATTTGGAGAAATTGGGTTAGGGATATAGATGTGGGAATCTTCAGTACATAGGGAAAGACAACACACACACACACACACACACACACACACACCCCATCAGCATTTGAGATACAGGTAGACAAGTGATCTAGCTGAGGAGACTGAAAAGGGTGGGATGAAAACCAAGATAGAATTTTCATAAAAATCGAAGAGGGAAAATATTTCAGAAAACTGAAGTGTCTGAAGAGGCAGATAAGTTTATAAGAAAAAGTTGGAAACCTATTCCACTGTGTGTGCAGCTATCTCCAAGCTCCACTTCCATTGTTTACTGCCATGGGATTCATAATAGTGAAAAGTTGGAAATTAAGTATCTTTTATTAGAGAAATGGATAAAGAAATCATGGTACATTCACACAATGGTACACTGTATAGCCATTAAAAATGATACAGGAAGTAGTAACATGAAAATATAGTTAAGATATGCTTTAAGTAAAAAGCAGGTAACAAAAGTGTGTATATTTCATTTTGTCTTGTATATATGCCTATATAGACCTACAGTATTTATATGCATGCCTATATATGTGCACAAAATTATTTGAAAGAATTCACAACCAGCTGTTATCATTATTTGTCTATGAATGGAGGCTTGTTTTCCTTTTTCCCTTTATTATGTTTTCTATTTTTTTGGTGATAAACAGATATTGGCTTGATAAAGTGAAATAAAATAGGTATCTTTTTGTAGTAGAAAAGGTTCCATTTGATTACATGATCAGGATGTGTATAGAGAACAGTTTCAAGAGGATAGTGGAAGCAGAGGCTAGTAGGTAGGGGTTAGAAGAGTGAATGGACAGTAAGAAAGAGAGACAAGGAGTATGACACTTTGAAAAGTTTTGATGACAAAAGGGAAGGTGTGAAAGAGAACATAATTAGTGGAGGAAGGTAAAGGATGTTAGGATTTTGAGTCATTTTGGTTTGGTTTTTCTTTAGTTTTGTGCATGTACACACGTGTGTGCGTGTGTGGGTTTGTGTAACAGAGACAGGAGAGGCGATTACAGAGAATATGTGTGTCTCTCTGTAAATGTGTAATGGGTTTTAGGGTGATCAGAGGAAACCAAAATAAAGAACTTGCAGATTCAGGACAGAGAAGGAAGATAATAGATGGAACAAAAACCAGAGAAGGTAGATGGGGATGGAGTCAAGAAACAGGTGTGGAGATTGGTCTTCCTAGGGGAAAGAACATATCGTCCTCTGAGATTAGAGAGAACAGTGTAAATGGCTTGTTTAAGGGGGTAAGATGGGTCAGAACATCCAGGAGTTTAAATCTGATAGTCCTTTAACAGTGAGCAAGTCTTTTTATAGTGAAGAGATGGGTAGGGGCCTGATGAAAACCTTTAAGGTTTGGAAGTGTCCTTCAAAGACTGAAAGAGTCAGTTAATCAAGGATAAAAATTGGTATGTGTTTCTAGAAAAAGACTCAGCAAACCCTGACCAGGGAGCCAAATCTAGCCTGTGGTCTGTCTTTGTGGCCCATGAGCTAATAAGCATGCTTCTTACATTTTTAAAGTTTGTTTAAAAAAAGAAGAAGAGGGGCTCAGTCAGTTAAGCATCTGCCTTCGGCTCAGGTCATGATCCCAGGGTCCTGGGATCGAGCCCCACGTCGGGCTCCCTGCTCGGCGGGAAGCCTGCTTCTCCCTCTCCCACTCCCCCTGCTTGTGTTCCCTCTTTCGCTGTCTCTCTCTCTGTCAAATAAATAAATAAAATCTTTAAAAAAAAATTAAAAAAAATAAAAAATAAAAAAATAAAAAAAGAAGAAGAAATATATGGATATGACACAGACCATATGTGACTTGAAAATCCTGAAGTATTTACTATTTAACTCCTTACAGAAAATTTTTCCAACTTTGTTCTTTGGTAATCAAATTGAAGGTAGAATCCCTCACTTTGTATCAGGAATTCCATTTGCTCTAAAAGCAGTCAGCAACCTATCTAAAGAATGTTTTAATTGGCAAATGGTCAGGGATAGGTCTGAGGTATGAGCAGTGTTCAATTTGTTGATATGTGTGATGCTTACATAGGTATTTGCTTTAACACTATGCATGACTCCATAGTGTGCTGGGACAGTAACTCAAAAAATAATCCCTAATTTGTAGCATTTGCCAATTTCCATGGTATAAGTACTCCCAACATGGCTAATTTCAGGCTACCAATTAGTACTGAATGAGAAGTTGGGAAGAAATGTGCAGAGTTGGTTCTCAACAAGCCAGTTTGGGCCAGTTTGGGATTTTTTTCCACAGGGAAACAAATTTTGGAGAAATAGCTCATTCCATTTCATACCATATGAATTTTCTGACCTACTCTCGTGAATTAATTACACTGACTAAACTGTAAAGACTTTTGAAAAGTTTCTACTTCCATTTTTTGTAGCTACAGCTGAATTTGAACTCTAGGGCTAAGCTGATACCTGGGAAGATGCACATCTTGGTGAAGCAGAAAAGCTGTTGTTTCCTTGATAGAGCACAGCTCAAATTTAGGAATGTGAGAACCGTGTTTTGGCATAAATTTCTGATACTTTGAGACCTCTTTGGAGATTAGAATAAATGGAAATGCCCATAAGCTGAAGGACACAAATGGAATCCATCCAGATAGAGGTTGACCTTTAGGAAGACCATGTGTGCCAGTATGCATCGAGAGTTGCACAATTAAACTCCGGGCCTTCTTTCCTTACAACATATTATAGTAACCCACTGTATTTCCCCTTGCGTATTTTCCAGGGTATTTTATTTTCTGTTCCCCACTTCTTCTCAGCTTCTATAAACTTAAAAAATATAACTTAAGATATGAAGGCTTTTACGAGTTAATGAAATGGCCAAAAATTGTTAATCTCCTCTCAGGGAATAGCTGTGAATGCTCTGGTAGGCACTAGGAGAAAAAATCTCGGCTCCTCAATATGAATTGTTCTCATCACAGCTTCATGTTTCTGTAAAGGAACATTTCTTTAGCGCTCTTTCAACTGCTTTTAATCAGTTTAAGCTTTGATTAAAAATGAAATAACAAAAAGTGAAAAATTTCTCATGCAATTTGATATAAATAAAAGGAGCTGATAGAATTATATATATAAGAGAGTGGGGATTTGTTTAGATAATTTATTAGGCAAAGTCATCAAAATATATAAATGTTAGGAAAATAATAGGTATTTGAACAAAATATGTAAGACCAAACACCTGGAATAATTAGAGGCATAATTCCTTTCCCAAACAACGTTTCCTTTTTAGCTAGTTTGAGGTTTATTCTGGGACCTGTCACTTCATCGTACTTCAATATCTCTTCATGGCAACCTTCTCTTTATCTCCAGTTTCCACTGGCAAATATTTCTTTGTCTTGCAAAAAAGCTCCTGATGTGTGTGAAATATCAAGAGTAATGGACAGTACATGTTCTGCATGGAGCACTGGGTGTTATACACAAACAATGAATCATGGAACACTACATCAAAAACTAATGATGTAATGTATGGTGATTAACATAACAATAAAAATTTTAAAAAAAAGAGTAATGGACAGTAAACAGATGCTGCAAGGAGCTAGCTCATAAGTGATAGGCAAGTACTCTATGCTATGTATTCTCATTATTCAAAGGCCTTTTGACTTACTTGCTAGATCTTGGCTACATTCTAGATAGGTGAGGTATTATTATCTTTATGAATAATGGATTGCATAAATATGAGGGGTAAAAAATTTAAGGATCAACTGAACAATTTCTAACAATCTAATGAGAAAACTCATTGCAGGGCCAAGGGCATTAATGCAGAAAGTTGAAAAAATCAAGAGAGTTTAAAAGATCCCAGTCAATTGAATCATGGATTATTTAATTCTAAATAGCTAAGTTTTATGACTTTGGATGAGAAAGAGAGTTTTGTTTTGTATATCTTTTTTCTCTCTTTTTAAAAATAGATTAAGTCTTGGGCGCCTGGGTGGCTCACTTGGTTAAGTGACTGCCTTCGGCTCAGGTCATGATCCTGGAGTCCGGGATCGAGTCCCGCGTCGGGCTCCCTGCTCGGCAGGGAGTCTGCTTCTCCCTCAGACCCTCCCCCCTCTCATGTGCTCTCTTTCTCATTCTCTCTCTCAAACAAATAAATAAAATCTTTTAAAAAAAAATAGATTAAGTCTTAAATATTTATTTTTAAACCATATGTTCAGTTTTAATCTTGAACTCACTGGAAAGGAACACTTCCTCAGTACTATAATAAATGTAAATACCAAGCATTTAAAATGCATATTTGGCTTCTATAAACCAGAATAATGTTTTTTAAATCTTCTGTAGACTGTGACATAAACCACTTGATACTCTGAAATTCCTACATTAGCTTGAAATCAGAGTCATTCTAAGTGACATTCATATTTGTATATATTTTTTAAACCCAAACATTCATAAGTGTGTGACTTCGGTGAGGCCTTCCGACATGTTTATGACCGCGCAGAGCTTTGGGGTCCCTCGTCCGTCGGCGTGTGCTCCCTTGCTGCATACCACTGTATCTCGGAGTTCACCGCACACCCGCCTGCGGTGCTCCTTCATGAAGTCATCTCTCCTTGAGCTGTCTTTATAATACAGCAAGTCCCTGAATAATTGTTAAGTTAGGTCCTCCAAAATCCCAGTAGTGGTAGCTAGACTCTCTTTTAGCATAGTGACACATAAAAATTCTTAGTTACAGTAACTTTTACCAAAAAAGAATTTCATAGAGTATTGCGATGAAGAATGTGTCTCAAATACACCTGTGTTTTAGTTTTATCTACAAGGGGAAGTGTTATGCTGCTTACTGAGAGGAAGTAGGGCATCTTTTTCTACTTTGTGTATAATTGATTTATGAGGTCAGTGGAGAGCGAAATAATATATAACAATCGACAAAGGACAGAAATTCTGTACAGACATTCTGTACCTGATCAGGTGAGGGGATTTTTACTCAGACTTATTTTCTTGCTACTCTTTTCAGGTTCTTTTTTCTAACCCAGCTCATTCTTTCTTGGGCTTTATTTATAGCCTGCTGAACGTTGGCTTCAAGCTGTTTTTATTTTCTCTGTGTTTTCTTTGACTTCAAACCTTAGAACTTTCCTTGTCTCTTGGCCCATCCTACACTGGGGTTTGACACCAGCTTCCCTTTACCCTCTGCCTCAAACCTGAGGGCTGGCTGCACTACTCCTGTGCCTGGCCACAGTGTGTTCAGCCATAGGCACACCATTGTTCAAAAGAAGAAGTGAGGAGATGGGAGGATGATGTCTTTAACCTGGCATGTCGAGATTGAAATGCCCACAGGGACTCAGCAACCAGCTCAGGAAGAAAGTCTATGCTGGTGATAAAGATTCCCTGGTCATCACCGTATAGAGAAATAAAAACATCATCGGTATGAGTTAGATTACCACGGGAAGCTAAAGAAAAGACAGCTCAGCAAAGAACCCTAGGCATTTCAGGGAAGGACTCCCTACCCCCAAAAAAGAGGATTCCTGTGAAGAAGACAAAGAGAATGAAGAGAGAGGGCAGCATTTCAAGGAGGAGAATGAGGTTAAAAGAGCCTGTTACCACAGATAAATAAATTAAGGACTAGAACTTTTTACATTGCTGACTTAGACCAATTTTGGAGGAATAGGAAAGATAGAAATTTGATATACAATGAGAAATGCGTGGATAGTTTGAAGGCGAACTTGTGAGGAGGAATCATTTATCCATTGGCTCAAGAAGCTGTCAACCTAAGAGAATATGGGGCAAATCCCTTTAACTGGTCTCTGTTTTTTCAGTTGTAGGATAAGGGAATTAAAATAAATGATCTCCAACCACTGTTCTGCTATAATATTTTATCACTCTAGGAGTCTAAATCAATTCTTCAGGAGGAACAAAATTGTAACATGCTAAGCTGTACTTGATTGTCATCTCTACACTTGTTTTTGCATGTTTGCTCTGCATTTAACAATCTGCAAGCAGTATGGTACTTGTTTTGTTTTTGTCACACATTGCACTGTTTCAGCAGTTCATGTTGTTATAGTTGACTTAAATTCCTAATTTGTTTTGTTAGTAGAAAGGGTATACCACATTATTTTGAAGCACTAATAAAAGCCAAAAATAGAATGGAAAATGTACTAATTTTACAAATAGAACTTTTGTTTTTGTTTCTAACATTGGGTTGTTAAAGACTTCTTCTAAAACTTTTTTATACATCTCTTTTGAATCCCAGGTATTGCAATTTCAGATGAACTCGATAAGGTAAGTTGAAGAGAAAATATAGAATTTACATTTTATTTTAATTCACTATCTAAATGAAAGACTTTCTGAAACATAAAGTCTTCAAATATAATTTATTTGGTGCTAACTTTTCAAAACTTCCGGTTATATGCTTTGATTCTTTTATGAAAGTTATTGCATGAAGTATATATATCACCTACTCTTCAGAGTCAGGAGTTTTAGAATTTGGTTAGAGAAAACTGAATCTCACTGAATCACTAAAAAAAAAAAGAAAACTAATCATATTATATTACGTAAAATATTTTTTTCTGTACATGATGATGAAGATGAGGATATGGAAGACACTTGTACTTTTCTATAGCTATCCTTTGGAAAACTTAGTAAGTTTTGTATTGTTTTATTTTTAAATTCCAAGATATGAAGAGAATATGATGGTACCTTTACTGGGGTGATAGTTGTGAAGGTGGTGAGAAGTGACATCATTAGGAATGTATTTTAACAGTGGTGTCAGTAGAACTTGTTAAGTGTATCCGATGTGGGGAGTTGTAGAAGAAATCAGTCATAAATAAATAAATAAAATCTTTAAAAAAAAGGGGGGGCGTGTGGGTGGCTCAGTCGTTAAGCGTCTGCCTTCGGCTCAAGTCATGATGCCAGGGTCCTGGGATTGAGTCCCATGTCGGGCTCCCTGCTCCGCGGGAAGCCTGCTTCTCCCTCTCCCACTCCCCCTGCTTGTGTTCCCTCTCTCGTGGTCTCTCTCTCTGTGTCAAATAAATAAATAAAATCTTTTTAAAAAAGAAGGAATCAGTCAATGATGATTCCTAGGTTTGGGAGATAAACAACTAGGTACACTGTAGTGCCATTTATCAAAATTGGAAAAACTGGGGAAAAGCAGATTAGGCAGATTGCAGTAACAGTAAGAGTTCTCTTTTGGCTTGTTTATTTTGAGTTGTCTATTAAGCATATTTATATGCACTATTACTCATGAGAGACTCGATTTAGTTATACATCTAGGAGTCATTGGGATAGAAGTTCTCATTTTTGTTTGGTTTGGTTTGGTTTGGTCTCAGGACCCCTCTACATTCTTATGACAGAGGGCCTCAAGAGGCTTTGGTTTGTGTAGATTATATCTATCGATATTTACCATGTAAGAAATTAAGACTTCTAAAAAATGTATATGTTGTTCATTTTAAAAATAGCAGTGATAAAGCCATTATATTAACAAAGGTAACGTTTTTTATGAAAAATACTTTATTTGCCAAAACAAGGTATTTGTGAGAACACTACATTATTTACATTTTTGAAAGTCTCTTTAATGCCTGGCTTAATTGGAAACTTCTGCATTTTCATAACTACTTCTGCACTCATTGTGTTATGTTGTTTCGGCTGAAAAAAAAAATCTGACGTCAGATATGTAGTTGGAAAAGGGCAAAGCACCTAGAAATAGCCATTAATATTTGGTGAATGTTGACCCAAAATCTCTCTAAACAGAAGACATATTACAGCTGGCTTGGTGGCTAGATACATAGAAAGAAAATGATAGAAAGCATCATACAAAAAAATGGAATTCTATGAATCATTACATTTTAAAATAATAAACTATAATGTAATAATTGTATTATTTTTACAAAAACAATAAAGTTAGTACTCTTCTGTTCCAAATAGGATTATATCTTTTGAATTTTGTACCATAAAAATACATTTCTGTTTGACTAAATAATAAGTAAAATTTATCAGTATACTTATAAGTATTAAGTAAGTCAATAAACCATCATAATATTTAAAAATTAATTTGTATCTATATTAACTCTGTGCAAAGCTAGATCTTGACTACAAACAATAGCAAGTAGAAAAAGTGGTAGATGTGGTCTCCTGACTTTGTCCTGCTTTTCTAGTCTTCTTCCTCTTTGTGTCCATCATTGTCTTTGCCCCAGCTGGCCTCCTTCTTATACCACGACCTTCCTTACAACTTGCAGAAGTTTCATAATCCCTACTCCTGCATTTTTATTCTGTGTTCACTTTAAGTACAAAGACCTCATCATCTCTATTTCTAGGTTCATTTGCTCCTTCCAATATATTTTGCAAAGCCCTGGCTGCCTGAGCCATATATGAGCTTGTCTGATTTTGCTTGGCCCTTGTCCTTCCTTTCTTCTGGGTTCTAATTAGCAGTGGGGTTGGTGCCTACACCTTTTTTGTAAGCTAAAGAATATACTAATTGTTCTTTCAACTGAAAATAGATTTCACCCTCAGTGGATGCCATGATCCTTGATTAGTATCATCCTCAGAACACATCCGTACCCCAATACCCTCTCTCTTCCAAGTACTAGCTGAAAGGAGTTTCAATTTAACTAAATTGCTATTTTTCATTTACTTACCTGATATTCCTATTTTTGAAGACTTCATGGAAATTGATGAAATTTATTGTACATTTAATATTTTTAATTTTTACTGAGGTGTCAATAATTGTCATATATAAACTTTTATTTAAAAATACTTATGTCAGTGTAAAGAAATTGTTCCCATTCTCATACCTAATTTTTTAAGAGTTCCCAGATAATAAAAGGCAAACACAGGCTGCCAGAGCCATAGCCAGTATTCTTTGCCTGCCTGGAAAGCAGCTTTGGTTGGGGACAGAGTTGGCCCCATGGCGCTCTCTGCTGACCATTAAGCTCACAGTCCTGCATTTTTCTCGGTAAGAAAATGTGACTCTCAGGCAGATACTAAAAAAACCCAAAAGGAATGATTTACAACTTGCGTTGACCTGACACCTATGTCTTTAATGTAATAATAAAAATCAATTAAGTTTCTTCCTTTTAATCTTCCATTAAAAATTTGGGGGGGTTGCTAAAGATCTGTTTTTCTTAACCTTTATAAACTACCAATCATTTACTATCCTATTCCAATTATATTTAATTGTCATTTCTTTGAAATGATTTTTTTTTCCTGCAGATTTCAAAGTTAGTTTGTGGATTCTGATAAAGGTAGTAAGAATGATTAATTTTACTTAAAATGGAAACAGTAAAACAAAACAGAGGCTAATGTTAGTTTTAAGGCTTTTATTTTTAGTTGTGGGAATTCTGTCAATTTCTTATTCATTAGTTTTGTCCTTCCTCTTTCCTTAGCCCCTGTATTGGTTTTCTATGGCTGCTGTAACAAATTAAAATAATGCAAATTTATTATCTTATGTTTCTATAGTTTAGAAGTTCAACATGAGTCTCTCTGGGCTTAAATCAAGTTATCATAGGGTGCATTCCTTCCTGAAGTTCTAGGGGAAGTCTGTTTCCTTGCCCCTTCCAGCTCTTAGAGGCTGCTCTATTTCTTGGTGCATGACCCTTTTCCTCCATCTTCAAAACCAGAAACATCTCATCTCTGGCTAATTGTAGCCAGGAAAAGCTTTCTGCTTTTGTGGGATCATGTGATTAGGTTGGGGCCACCTGGCTAATCCGGATAATCGAATCTTAACATTTTTAACTTTAATCATGCTAAGTCCCTTTTGCCATTTAATGTAACATATTCACAGGTTTGGGTGTTAGGATGTGGACATTCTGGGAAGCTATCGTTTTGCCTTACAGCCACTATTCAGGTTCAGATAGTATTACCTTTCATATCTGTATCTAATTCTTCAGGCTGCTGCCATTCCAGTTCATCCTTTAAAATGCCATATAATAGACATGGCTGGTGCCTGCTCAGTTTCTGTTCGTTGGGGCAGTGTGACCAAGCCTTCAAGTGCTGTGAGGGTTGGATGCTTCTGGGCTCACTGTTTTCCTGAGGATTGCTTCAATCCATTGGGAGCCATCCTGCCCAGAGATGCCTGGGTTGGCCCTCAGTTAGTGACTGACTGAAATAAGACTCTGACTTGTCATTTACATTCCAGAGATCCTTATGAGATCAGGCTGTGAGTAGACTTTACCTGAACCCATATGTTTGCCTAGTTTCTTCCCCTGTCTTCTGCTTCCTTTACTCTCTTACAGGTTCACATGAGACACCCTATGAATATATCACCTTTTTTAGCCTCTGGTTCTAGGGAAGCTTACTTAGAGAATCCTGCTAAAAATTTTCCATGACTCCCTGCTACTTCAAATTAAGTCCAAATTTCTAACAGATTAAGCGGTCTCCATTTTGTCACTCAAATCTATATTTTATGCTTTGCTTCCCTCTTTTTCTCTATTCAGAGTCTGTTTTGTGCTCAACAAGGAATAGTGTAAGGCAGCTAGACTATAGTACTTTTCATATTTTTTGTTTATTTCCACATTTTTGCTCATTGTCATTCCCTCCCTTCTAAGTTTTCCATTTTTCAAGCTCCAGCCTTCCCTGATCACTCTTGCAGAAAGTGATCTTACCTCCTCTGAGTTTTTAGAGGATATAGCAACCACATCACAAATGACACTTCTTGTCTCATATTATGGAAATTTTTGTTCACTGCTTGAAGAAATTGCCTGATATTTTGGAAAAATCCACAGAGGAAACCTTGGACTGAACCTTGGCTCCTGCCATTTACTAATTATGTGGACTTCAGAAAGTTATTTATAGATGCTGGGCTTTAGTTTCCTTCTCTGTGAAATGTAATGGTTTTAGTAACTATTGAAAATAACATCAATTACTCTCCCACTCAAAAATAATTTTAGGCAGATTGCTAAAATGTAAAACATTTAAAAGGAATATTTGGGAAAATCATTTCAAAGGGAACAGAGCATAGGAAATATGTGAGTCCCCTGTGCAAAATGCAGTCTTGGGGCTCAATATCATCACTCTGGTTGAGACACAATTGAGCTTTTTGTTACTTGGTATCATCACCACTCACAGGATCATAGCAAACTAGTTGTTCACAGGGAAACTAACTATTCCTACTACTGAATCTTAAGAAAAATATCCCTCATTAATCCTCATGAAGTGGATACGTATAATGTATCAATAATATTCTTAAAAAATTTTTATGCTTCTGTGCACCAAAGGGTATAATCAACAGAGTGCAAAAATAACTTCCAGATTAGGAGGAATATTTGCAAATCATATATATATAATAAGAGGTTAATATCCAGTATATATAAAGAACTCCTACAATTCAACAACAAAACAAATAACCAGATTTTAAAATGGGCAAAGAACTTGAATAGACATTTCTCCAAAGATGATGTACAAATGGCCAGTGAATATATGAAAAGATCCCCATATCACTAATCATTAGAGAGATGTAAATCAAAACCACAACAAGATACCATCTCAAACCCTTAGGATGGCTACTATCAGAAAAACTCCAGAAAATAATAAATGTTGGTGAGGATGTAGAGAAATTGGAACTTTTGCACAATGTTGGTGGGAATATAAAACGGTGCAGTCACTATGGAAGACAGTATGGCAGTTCTTAAAAACATTAAAGATAAAATTACCATATGATCCAGCAATCCTCCTTCTAGGTATGTATCCAAAAGAACTAAAAGCAGGATCTTGAAGACATATTTGCACATCCATGTTCATTGTAGCCTTATTCACAATAGCCAAAAGGTGGGAGCAACCAAGTGTCCACTGATGGATAAATAGAGAAACAAAATGTGATACACACATACAATGGAATGTTATTCAGCCTTAAACAGGAAGGAAATCTTGTCATATGCTACCACATGGATGAACCTTGAGGACATTATGCTAAGTGAAAAAAAAGTTACAGAAAGACACATACTGTCTGATTCCAGTTATACAAGGTATCTAAGGTAGTCAAATTCATAGAAACAGAAAGTACAATGATAGTTGCCAGGGAGTGGGACACGGGAGTTGTTCAATGGGTATAGGGCTTCGGTTTCACAAGATGAAAGAGGTCCGCTCAACATTGGTTTGGACTGCATCGTGAATGTACTTAACATTACTGAATTGTATACTTAAAATGTATACTTAAAACTGTATACTTAAAAATGGTTTAGGAGGTTCATTTGTTTTACTATAATTTAAAACAATGTATTCTTACAGTAAATAAGATCATTAGTTTCATAGGAATTCCTTGAATAATGTCTGCTGACCTAGACAGATGTCATAATGCAAAAGCAAAGTTTAGTTGGAACAATTCCACAGGAAGTCTAAATAGTGATGTATAGACAGGGCTCCCTGGTGTTCTGGCTCAAGTAAAAGATACATTTTAGAGTATTTAGGGTTATAGATAGTTTGCATCTCTTTTAGACAACTCATCATTTAGACAACTCATTTAACCAACTTGTTAACTATTGAATGACAGCTTGAGTTTCTAGTCCTTGAATCTTTAAGTAGGTGTAATAATAATAATAATGGATATAATAATAATGGACTATTTAGTGCATACTATATTCTAGACCTTGGGCTAAGCATTTCTTATAGATTACACCATTTTACCCTAATGAAAAAATATCTTACATTTGTTGAGAACTTACTGCATGCCAGGCAGTGTTCTAAATTATTTACCTGTAGTATCTTATTTAATATTTACCAATACTCTGTGAAATTAGGTACTATTATTCCTGTTTGACGAACAACAAAATTGGGATGCATAGAGGTTAATAAGTTTATCAGAAGTTATATTAATTGAAAATAGAAGTGGGACACAGACACATTAACCTCAGAGCCCATGCTCTTAACAATTATGTCATGTATGTGATATAGTTACTGTTAGTTATCGGTCTATTAGATGACAAAACAGGAGCTCTTAGAGTTTCATAAGTTCCCCGTGGTCCCACAGTAAATGGAAGAACTGGAACTCAAACCCAGACAGTTTATATTCCAGAATCTATACTCGTAGTCTCTCCAGTGGATTATGCCAGTACAGTTCCTATTACAGGTGCCTGGTGCAGAAAAATCACTCACTTAATAATTACTATCTTTATTAGAAACTCTTTGTTCAGGGCGCCTGGGTGACTCAGTCGTTAAGCGTCTGCCTTCGGCTCAGGTCATGATCCCAGGGTCCTGGGATCGAGCCCCGCATCGGGCTCCGTGCTCAGTAGGGAGCCTGCTTCTCTCTCTCTCTCCCACTCCCCCTGCTTGTGTTCCCTCTCTCGCTGTGTATCTCTCTGTGTCAAATAAATAAATAAAATCTTTTTTGAAAAAAAAAGAAAGAAAGAAACTCTTTGTTCACAGTGCCTACTAAGCCTTGGGGAGATAATTGTGTAATAGCCAGAACTAAGTATGTTCCATTTCTCTAATCCAGTTTTACTTTTTGTGGCCTTTTACCATATTGCCTACTATCAAGACATTTTCTTTGAGTTATTTTATTATATTAAGAGCTCTAGTTCTAATATGATAGAAATCTAGAAAGGGAGGTCGACAGTGTAGTGTTCATTCTCACAAATAATGTTTCAGCATGGAAGTTAAGTATATATGAGACCATGCAAAAGACTAACTAGGTACATAATAATGGATTGTATTTATCAAGCATACAGTATGACAGGTACTGTGCCAGGTGTCGTAAGTACACTTTCTTACTAACATTTGCAAGAGCCCTATTTTGAGAAAGCTCTTATGTCCATTCTACACATAGGACAGTTGAAGCCCATGGAGTTTTGTAACTTCTGTGAATTTACAGACATAGATAATATACTGTAGAACTCAGATTTGAGTGCAAATTTAACTCCAAAACCCATTTTCTTAAATACTATGTTATGTTGCCTCACTAACAAGTAAGAAGCTCAACAAGAGACTATTTTTTATTATTTCAGACTGGCTATCTGATGCGAGTAACATAATCTGGTACAGACATAATATGCCATGGGCTTTCTAGCCTCTGATGATTGCCCCCACTGAGTATACCAGTGGAAGGACTGAAATCTTAACTCCTTCAAAGATAAGATATTTTTTCACCAGATAGATTTGTTTTGCTTTGACTTTCCATTTCTATTCATTTCTCCCAAGCAAACAAATCTGGATTGCATTCCTTGTGTGTGTGTGTGTGTGTGTGTGTGTGTGTCTGTGTGTGTGTGTGTGTACGTGCATGTCTTTGTGATTATTTAGAGAATGGTTTTGGGATTTAGGGCATACTTACACTGTTATGATCCTTTGTCTTGTTTCTGTGTTCCAGAATCTCTTGCCCACCCACATGTGACCACCTACATGTGTATCCTATATTTTTGGCAGTAGAGGAAAATCCATAAAACTGCTTAATATCTTGTGTTGGTCATATGTTTGATTTATAACAAGCAATAGTCCTAATATTAAGGGAGACCACCAGTATAATTATTGTTCATGTTTTATCTTAAAAACCTATCTCTTAAAAATGAAATGTGGAAAGTGACAATCAAGGAAAAATATTTGCAGCTTACATCACAGGCAAATCTTAATAACCCTAATTATAGGACGCTTCTAAAAATAGAGAATAAAAGGCCTAAATTCCACTAAAAATGAGCCATATGAATAGATTGTTCACAGAAAAAAAAAATGAAAATGTTCCTTAATCATATGAAAAGATGCTAGTTGCCTCATTCAGAATAAGAGAAATGCAAATTAAACACCACTGCTTACCTATCAGACTTTTAAAAATCCCCAAGTTAATTAAAATACTCTTTTGGTGAGGCTGTGAGGAAATAGGCACTTTCAGACATTGCTGGTGAGAATGCAAAATGGTACAAACGCTATGCAGGGAGAATTTTCAACATTTAAAAAACTTTATGTGCAATACTTTTTGATTAGTTCCTTGAGTCTATTCCAAAGACACACTGGCAAAAATATAAAAAGACTTATGCATGAGGTTACACCTTGTCATGCTATTTTAATAGCAAAAATATAAAACAGCTAAATGTCCATTAAAAGAAAAATATTGGATACATTGTAGTACCTCCACACAATAGAATATTATATAGCTGTAAAAATGAAAGAATCTCTCTATAGAGACTTCAGAGTAATTCCCAGGATATATTGTTAAATGAAAGAGGCAAGAAGAGGAAATGTGTTTGTAAGTGTGGTACCATTTATCTGAACAAGTGTAATGAAAATATAGATACATATTTGCTTAGATGAAAGCCAAAATAACAAGAGCAAAATCTGTCATACTGTAAAACACACACACACACACACACACACACAGACACATTGTTTTTTAAAAGTTACATATAGAAAGGTGTAGAGAGGAGATGATAGGGATAGAGGCTTGATTTCTTAGAACTTTGAATATGTATGCATTTGGGACCACTTACATATATAATTTTAAAACAAAATAAAATCTTAAAACAGTAATTTTTAATAATCAAAAGCAAAATGAAACAAATCAGCACAACTGTGTTTCAGGGTTGATGGTGTAAACCCACTGAGATGAATTACTCCAAGTCATTATAAACACAGTGATTTGATTGTTCTCTGCTCCCTAAGGACAGAGGGAACAGCAGTACAATCTAAAGCTATTTTTGGCAATTGTGTCATTGATGGATAGTGTTGGCATTATTATAAAGAGATTATTGTCTATGCTTTGTGTGATATAACAAAGAATTAATTATGTTAATATCCTTAAGAACCAGAATTTTTGGCATAAGGGAAAGGAAATACAGATGTAGGATGAATATTAAGTAAAAATCCAATAATCCTGTTTTTAAGAGGAAGTATCATTAAGAACTCATATTTTTTTTGATGAATCACTAAATTCTACACCCAAAACTAATATTACACTGTATGTTAATTAACTGGAATTTAATAAAAACTTGAAAAAGAAAAAAAAATTCCTGGTTTTTTAATTTATTTTTAATTTTTTAAATTCATTCATTTCTTTTTTATGTTTTATTTGGGTGTTTATTTTTTTATTATGTTAATCATTAGTTTTTGATGTAGTGTTCCATGATTCATTGTTTGCATATAACACCCAGTGCTCCATTCAGTACGTGCCCTCTTTAATACCCATCACCAGGCTAACCTATCCCCCCACCCCCCTCCCCTCTAGAACCCTCAGTTTGTTTTTTAGAGTCCATAGTCTCTCATGGTTTGTCTCCCCCTCTGATTTTGATTTCCCCCCCTTCATTTTTCCCTTCCTGCTATCTTCTTCTTCTTCTTCTTCTTCTTTTTTTTTTTTTTTTATATTATTTGTTTTAGTGGTCAGATCTGTGATTCAACAGTCTTACACAATTCACAGCGCTCACCATAGCACATACCCTCCCCAATGTCTATCACACAGCCACCCCATCCCTCCCACCCCCCACCACTCCAGCAACCCTCAGTTTTCTGAGATTAAGAATTCCTCATATCAGTGAGATCATATGATACATGTCTATCTCTGATTGACTTATTTCGCTCAGCATAATACCCTCCAGTTCCATCCACGTTGTTGCAAATGGCAAGATTTCATTCCTTTTGATGGCTGCATAATATTCCAGTGTGTGTGTGTGTGTGTGTGTGTGTGTGTGTGTGTGTGTGTATCCATCATCTGTCGATGGACGTCTTCTTTATCCATTCATCTGTCGATGGACATCTTGGCTTTTTCCATAGTTTGGCTATTGTGGACATTGCTGCTATAAACATTGGGGTGCATGTACCCCTTTGGGTCCCTACATTTGTATCTTTGGGGTAAATACCCAGTAGTGCAATTGCTGGGTCATAGGGTAGCTCTATTTTCAACTTTTTGAGGAACCTCCATACTGTTTTCCAGAGTGACTGCACCAGCTTGCATTCCCACCAACAGTGTAGGAGGGTTCCCCTTTCTCCGCATCCTCGCCAACATCTGTCATTTCCTGACTTGTTCGTTTTAGCCATTCTGACTGGTGTGAGGTGGTATCTCATTTAAATTCAATTAACTGAAGTATAATACATCATTAGTTTTTGATATAATGTTCAATGATTCATTAGTTCAGTATAACACACTCTCCACTGACACTGAGCACAACTAGAGAGCAGATACTGTTTTCTAAATATCATTCTCTGTTAAAAGGAACCAGGGCTCTTTGGAGAAATGGCTGAATCTAGGGCTGCAGCTAAGAAAGTATGTGTTTTGTCTGGATTGTCTTTTAGTGTCAGGAAGTAAGATGCAATCAAAGAATGATGGAACATTTCAAGAAAACACAGGAGCCTACTTCTAGGAGCTCCTTCTAGGGACTTTTTAAAACCTAAAAATAATGATACTAATATGTTACAGTCCATTGAATAAAAAAATTAATCCATAAGCCCATTCTGATATACCTACGTATGTACATGCATACATACACACATGGAGATGAGAGGGAAGCTCTTTCTCATGGTAGAGTATCAACAAATAAATCTGGAAGGAATGGTGAAATTAGAAAATCACAGATTGGTAGCCATCATAGTAATTGATGCAGGGAAGGGTCAGCGAAGGATGTTAAAATTAGTGGGTGAAATTTTGATGAATTACAGGTTATCTACATAGTTTCAGACTTACTCCCCAGAAGATACTTAATAATTAACAAGAGAGAAGTAGCAACTTTACGATGGAGAAGCATGAAAGACAGCACCTTAACCGAGTGGCCAAGGTTAATATCACTTGTGATGAGACAAATCAGTATCATGTGCCTTTTGATATGAAAGGAATACATCACTTCTGTGTCATACTTGCCAAAAATGCATGACTTCACTATAATCATAGGAAACATTGGAAAACGACAAATTGAGGGACCTCCTAAAAAAATAAATGGCCCATATTTTCAAAAAACATAAAGGTCATAAATGTGAAATACTGAAAACTGTTCTACATTAAAGGAAATTAAGCAACAACAATAAGAACATTACAATTGAATGTCATATATGATCTAGGATTCTCTATTGCCTTGAGCAGCTCTATTCAAATAATTGAGGAAATTTAAACAAGGTTATTTAATACAATATTAGTATTGTTCTTACGTTAATTACTGATTTTGATAATTATACTGTAACCACCTAAGAAAATGTCCTTCTTTTTAGGAAATAACACCCTGAAGTGTTTAGGAGTAAAGAGCAACTTACCTTCAAATGGTTCTGGGGAAATTTTATTATAAATATGAAAAAGAGAGAAGGAAAATGATAAAGCAAAATATTAACCACCAATGTTGACATTATTACATTAGCAACATTTGGGCAATCTGAATGAAAGGTATACAGAAATTCTTTTTTTTCTTTTCTCAACTTTTTTGTAAACCTGAATTATGTCAAAGTAAAATATTTAAAACTTACATGTTTCTTATATCTGACCACTATTACCGGCCCCAAAATAATGAGTTCATCCAAGTGTCCAGAATCTAGTCTTAAAATGTATTTCCCACTAAAATGAATTGGAGTCCCTTGGAATAATGGTTGATTCTGAGTTGGAAGCAAAATGAGCCTAAACATCCTGTTATGCCAGAAAGCAAAACATGTAAAAGACCACTTGGCTGTGTCAAAAGAGCTCAGGAGCCAACTTTAAATAGTCTCCCACTGGAAAGAGTTGAGAAGATTTGAACATGAATAAGAATAATAACTGCAATGCAGTGAATTATATCTAACATTTTAAAATTTTTATGTTCATCCAAAAATTAACCTTAAAAATATGTGAGGAGGCCAAAGTTACTACTTTCAAAAACTGGTAAAAGTAAAGGGAAAGAATCAAACATTTAATCTACCTTTCCTATACAAATTGTATTTCAGGGTAACCAAATATTTGAGGAAGTTTCTCTTTACAGAAGTTTTCCAGCAAATAAATGAATATGGTCTTATAAAATTAGACAATCACCATTTGGCAATCTTTAGTGAATTAATGGATCTAAGCAATAATTATCAATCCTGCCAAAATTAGTCAAGAAGAGTGAAGAGTCAACAGGACATTATGTGCCTCCAGATGGAACTATCGTCATCCTCCCTTATCTGTGGGGTGATACGTTCCAAAATCCCAGTGCAGTGGAGGCCTGAAACCATGAATAGTACCAAACCCTATATATATATACTATGTTTTTCCTATACATACATATGTATTATAAAGTTTAATTTTTAAATTATGCAGAGAGATTAACAATAAGTAATACAGAGAACAACTATAACAATATATTATAATAAAAGTTATGTGACTGTGGTCTCTCTCCTTCAAAATATCGCACTGTACTTCCTGTGATTATGTGAGATGTTAAAATGCATACGTGATGAGAGAAGTGAGGTGAAAGATGGAGGCATTGTGACGTACTGTGAGGCTACCGTTGACCTTCTGACGATATGTCAGAAGGATCAACTACTTTCTGGACTGTAGTTAGTTGACTGCGGGTAACTGAAACCACAGAAAGCAAAACCGCAGATAATGGGGTGGGGGGACTAATGTATAACCATTCTCTCTGAAGCAGTACTCAGAACAACAACAAAAACTTTATCCAAAACTGACTACTAATTTACAGAAATTACAAGGGGTAGAGGGACATTTCAAGCCGCATCACAGGGATGTAAAGGGAAAAATCCAGACTATGGAAAACTCACAGGACAGACAATTTGGGTTTTTTGGAAAAACAACAGCAACAACAAAATTACAGGACAAAAAATGACATAGGAGAACCTGTAGATTAGAAGAGACATAAAAGTAAGTCATAACACATCAAGTCTTGTGTAGAGTCTGACTTGTACAAACAGATAATTTCCCTGAGATAATCAAGGAAATTTGAAAATTAATGAGGTTATTTGTTGATATTAAAGAATATTGTTACTTTATTGTTGAAAGTGATAATGGTATTTGTTTATAAAAGCACCCTTCTTAGAGATACATAATTGACCGTTTACAAGTGACATGATACAATGAATGGGATTTGCTTTGAAATGATCTTGGCAGGGATGGGGGGATATGGAAGGGACATGGATGGAGATAGGATGAAGTGAGTTTACCTGTGAGTTGATTATTGATGAAAATGTGTGTGACTACAAAGGGGTTTATTTTGCTCTTCTGTCTACTTTTGTATTTGCAAGAAAATTTCCATAATGAAGAATAAAATGTTTTAGATCACAGGTAGGAGGGTGCGGAAGATAGTGGGGGAAAGGAGGAGGGATAATATTGGGTCTCTATTAGGGCTAGCAGATATGCTAAGGGGTTTTTGATGTGTTACTGAATTTAGTTTTTGGACCAGTCCAATGAAGTGGTTGTGTTTTTCTTGTTTTACAGATAAGGAAACTGAGGCCAGAATGATTAAGTGATTTGCTGAATCAGAATTAGTACTTAGATCTAGAATACTTCCCTCTGGCTTCTGATTGTTCATCTGACTCCAAATCCATGCTTTTCCCTTATACTAACACTATACTCCCCATGAAAGGGGAAAAGCTAAAATGGGTTTAATGCATTATTATAACAACTTTATTGAGATAATAATTCATATAATAAAATCTAAACTGGTTTTTATTATATTCAAAGTATATTAGCACAACCTAAGTTTAGAACATTGTCATTATCCCAAAAGAAACCTTGTACCCATTCCCATCCCCCCAGCCCCTCAGCCCTAGACAACCACTAATTTGCCTTCTGTCTCTATAGATTTGCCTATTCTAGAAATTTCATATAAATGCAGTCAAACAAATGTGGTCTTTTGTGACTGTCTTCTTTGACTTAGCATAATGGTTTCAAGGTTCAGTGATGCTGTTGCTCGTATCAGTACTTCATTCCTTTTTGTTGGTGAATAATATCCTACTGTATGGATAGGCCTAATTTTGTTTATTCATTCATCAATTTATGGACATTTGAGTTGTTTCTACTTTTCAGCTATTACGAATAGTGTTTCTCTGAATGGTCATGTATAAGTTTTTGTGTGGATGTGTGTTTTCATTTCTCTTGGGCATATCTGTAGGAATGGGAATGCTGGCTCATATGTTACTCTGTTTAAACTCTTTGAGAAACTGCCAAACTATTTTTCACAGTGACAGCACCATTTACGTTCCAATCAGCAAGTGTGAGGGTTCCAATTTCTCCATATCTTTGCTAGTACCTGTCTGTCTTTTCACTTATAGTCATCCTCATGGGTGTGAAGTAGTATTTCATTGTGGTCTTGATTTACATTTACATATTCCAATGACTAGTAATGTTGATAAAGCATTATGAACCATTGAATCATACGTTACCTAAGTTTTATCAATTTTTTATTCACTGTACACATAGAATACCTTCTATATGCCAGAAAAGAAGAAATGACAGTTCATCTTTTGTCACTGTAGACAAGAATGCTAATAGCTGGGGCACCTGAGTAGCTCAGTTGGTTAGGCGTCTGCCTTCCACTCAGGTCATGATCCCAGGGCCCTGAAATCGAACCCTGCATCGAGCTCTCTGCTCGGGAGAGAGCCTGCTTCTCCCTCTGCCTGCCACTCTGCCTATCTGTGCTCTCTCTCTATCTCTCTGTCAAATAAATAAATAAAATCTTTAAAAAAAAAAAAAGAATGCTAATAGCTGGTGGGTTTGTTGATGAAAAGATAAACAAATTCTCTTCTGATTGCTTTCATTTTCCCATTGAAATAAGAAGCAACATAATAAGCTGAGAACCAGGAGAGAGGGAATGTTGAAATTAACTGAGGAATGAAAATGTGTCTGAACTGAAAGAGAAAAACACAACCAAATGAACTTCAATTAATCTACCAATGTGGCATGTGCATTTTTTTTTTTTTTAAGATTTTATTTATTTATTTGACAGAGAGAGACACAGTGAGAGCAGGATCACAAGCAGGGGGAGAGGGAGAGGGAGAAACAGGCTTCCCGCGGAGCAGGGAGCCCGATGCGGGGCTCGATCCCAGGACCCTGGGATCATGACCTGAGCCAAAGGCAGACGCTTAACGACTGAGCCACCCAGGCGCCCCGTGGCATGTGCATTTTTAACATTACTAGGTAATGCAGAATTTCTAAAGGTTGTATCATTTACACTTCCACCTACAGTTTGTAATAATATTTTTTGCTCCTGATCCTTGCTCACACTAGCTGTCATCAAACATTTTAATGAAAGATAGTTTCTTGTAGATTCAATTAGTGATTTTATAATTTTCAATAAGATTGAATGCCTGCTTGTCTCTTTTGCCCATTTTTATTGCCAGTATTTTTGTCTTTAGATTTGTGAGTTTATTCTATATTCTGGATGTCATCTCTTACTGGTTATATGTGCCTCAAATATATTCTCTAAGTTTGAGGCTTGTCTTCTCTTTTTAAATAGTGCTTTCTATTAACAGACATTTTTAACATTAACTTGTAATACTGTTTTAAGAAATCCTTTTCTACTTGATGTCATGAAAATAATTGTTTTTTTATTTTCTCCTAAAAGTTCTGTTTTTCATGTTTAGGTCTTTCATCCACTTGAAATTATTTTTTTAATATGGTAAGAAGTTGGAACATATTTTCCCCATATGGATAATATACTTGCTATAACTGTTTATTGAAAAATTCATCATTTGTCCATCAGGATGCATGCTTGTGTTACTTGTCTTATTTCTGGGCCCTTTTTCTTCTATTGCCCTATTTGCTTATATCTGTTATTCCATTTGGTTTGGAGTTGTATTGTATTTTAGATTGATATGAGAGAATTGACATTGTTACATTTCTGAGTCATTCTGTGAATTTGGCATATTTCCATTTAATTAAATATTACAATGTTACATGATAAAGTCATATAGTTATATTCAATAAAACCATGCAAATTTTATTAAATTGATTCCTAGATAACTTGTACTTTTGGCTATTATTGTAAATGGAATCTGTTTTATAAATTACCATTTTAAAACTTGCTGGAATGTAGGAATGAAAATTATTTTTCTAATTTTATCTTAAATTCCATAAACTTGCCAAACTCATGTGTTATAAATTGCCTCTGAATTCTCTTGATTTTTCTTTATAGGGAAACATATGTGACTGATAGTTTTGTTTCTTCCTCTCCATTAAGTGATAAGACTGACGTGAGGTAACCACATTAAATATTCCCACTAGAAAAGGGAAATAATGAGAGGTTTATAGAAATTATTGGTTCTTATGGGCACATATCATTAGGTATTCCTCTCCAAGGCATTGGAAGTGTTCCTTAATTGGGCCCCAATTCTGTTCTGTGGGAGTAGAAACTGGGTTCCCTGGGAGTCTCCATCTATCATTTTTCCATAGCTCGTGGCTTCTTCCTGTAGGACTTTCTTTTTTGTTAATGTCTTTGGCCACTTCTGAAGAGGGATTTAGAAAAGATAACTTTGAGCAACTTTTTCAGGTTCTTTCTTATAGAAAAATGGCATTTACATTTTGTAGTCTATGTCCCTTTTACTTCAGGTGCTTTTTGCCAATTCAGCTGTCTTAAATAATTTTTGGGTTTCCTTTGTATTTGATTCCTCTCTCCTTCTTGTGCCAAAAACCACATCCACAATTCTTTTCAGGACATGCCTCTCTCTCTAGATTTAATTAATGGTATTTTAGGTGTTGTGAAACAACATCCTTAATAAGACACTCTCTTAATTTTTTCAGAAGTCTTAATGAAGGGCCTTATAACCACATTCTTAATTTCTTCTTTACCCTGAGGTTTTGTCTTTCTGGCAGGGCCATGGATTTAATATTTATACAAGGATTATCTTAATTTAAAAATCTTGAGCTGTTGAGAAAGGCTGGATATAAGAAATTCAGCCAGACTCTTAATATTTCCTCTAAATTTTGCTTGCAAATTGGTAGGTTATTTTTTGCACTCATCTATTTCTTGAAGAAACTTATCATATGTGGCTAAAAGCAAGTAGGTAATGTTTACAGATTTTTTCTTAGAGATCTCCTTGTGCAATTTTGAAACTTCATTAGATCACTTTCTATCTTAACCAGAGATGATAGTTTTACTAAGCAATTAACACCACATAACATTGGCCTCCATTTTTCCAGCCTCTTATAATAATTTCCTCACTGTTTTTACAGCCAACACCTGCCCCTATATTCCAAAGCCAATGACATATATTTGAAGTTTTTATTAAGCAGCATTCTACTTCTAGGATCAGTTTGTTTCAGTTAGCTATAGCTATGTAATGTTTTAACCCCAAACTCAGAGGGTTGAAACAGTAAAATTTATTTTTCCTGCTTTTCTGGAATTCGGCTGACCGTGGCTGGATCTTGGTTAGATGGGCTCAACAGATCTCAGTTGGAGTTTCTCATGTGACTGGAGGTTGGCTACTGTCAGCTGACATAAGGTGGCTTGTTTGGTGTCATTCAGGTCTGTTACAAGTGTTTCTTATCTTCATTTTGGGGCAAGTAGACTTGAATAGGCATATCTTTCTCATGGGATGGCAGAAATACAAGAGATTAAGTAGAAATATGTAAGGTGCCTTAAGGCCTAGGTTTATAACAGGCATACAATAATGTCCCTATTTCATTGGCTAAAACAGGTCACATGTGGAGGGTAAATTTGTCCACTTTTAGAAGAGAAACTATAAACTCACATGATAAGGGGCATGGACACAATGAGGTTGAACAATTAGGACCATTAATGCCATCATACCATACACTAAAGGCATGATCACTAAGCCAGGAGCACTGGGGATCCATCAAAATGCTCAAAACATATTTCAGTTTTTTCACAGAATGTGATATATAGTTTTTGAGAAAAACTTGTGCTAAGTAAATATATTAAAGACTAAAACAAAATACTTTGAATACTTCCAATTGCTGAGGTCCTGGCTTTCAGCAGTTTATATTGATTACTAAGGAAGAGTAAGGGCTACAAAGTTAGCAGAAGAAAGGAAATAATAAAGACCAAAGCAGAAATAAGTGAAATAGAAAATAGAACAGTAATAGAAAAGATTAATGAAACTAAGAGTTGGTTCTTCAAAAAAATAAATAAAACTGACAGATCTTTAGCTTGGCTAACCAAGAAAAAAAGAGAGAGGATTCAAATAAATAAAATTATTAGTGAAAGAGGTGATATTACAACTAATACTACAGAAGTACAAAGGATCATGAAACTACCATGAAAAATTAGTGCCAAAAACTGGATGACATAGGAAAAAAAGGCTGGATAAATTCCTAGAAACATACAACTCACCAAGATGGAATCACAAAGAAACAGGAAATTTGAACAGACCAATAACAAGTAAGGAGATTAAAACAGGAATCAAAAACTTTCCAACAAAGAAAAGCCCAGGACCAGATGGTTTCACTGATGAATTCTACTGAACATTTAAGGATCTAACACCAATCTTTCTCAAACTCTTCCAAAGATTGGAAGAGGAGGGAAGACACTCAGACTCATTTTATGAGGCCAGCATTATCTTGATACCAAAGCCAGGTAAGGATATTGCAAGAAAAGAAAACTATAGACTAATATCTCTGATGAATATAGATGTAAAACTTCTCAAAACAAAGTCCTAACAAACTGAATTCAACAGCACATTAAAAGAATCAGATACCAGGATTGCAATCACATGAGATTTATCTCTAGGATACAAGGATGGTTCAACATATGTAAATCAATAAATACACATCACATTAATAGAATGAAACATAAAAATCACATGATCATCTCAATGCAAAAAACCCACATTTTACAAAATTTAACATTCTTTCATGGTAAGAACTTTTGACAAATTGGGTATAGAGGGAATGTAACTCAACATAATAAAAGACATATATAACAACCCTCAGCTAACATCATACTCAACAGTGATGAAAGGTTGAAAGATTTTTCTCTAAAATCAAGAACAAGACAAGAGTGCCCAATCTCACTACTCCTATTCAACAAAGTACCAGAAGTCCTAGCCAGAGCAACTGAGGAAGAATAAGAAATGAAAGGCATCCAGATTGGACAAGAAGAAGTAAACTTGTCTCTGTTTGCAGATGACATGTTTTTATGCATAGAAAACCCTTAAGACTCAACCAGTAAACTGTTAGAACTAATACATGAATTTAGTAAAGTTGCAGTATACAAAACCAACATAGAAAAATCTGTTACATTTCTGTATATTAACAGTGAACTATCCTAAAAAGAAAAAAAAAATCCCATTTACAACAGCATAAAAAACAATACAGTAAATAGGAATACATTTAATCCAGCAGGTAAAAGGACAATCTTTTTAATAAAAGTTGTTGGGAAAACTAGATAATCACTTGCAAAAAATGAAATTGTGTTTCTGTGACATCTGTTGTATTGTTTTCTCTTCCTTTTCTCATTTTGCTTTTTGAATCTTCTTTTTTCTTAATGTAGTTAAAATATTGCCAATTGCATTTATTTTTTTGGAAAAATTTGTTACTACTTTCAATATTATGTTATGGTTTACTCTAGTCTCCATTTTATTTCTGGTCTTTCTTATTTCCTTCTCTACTAAATTTCAGTTAAGTTTCTTCTTTTTCTAGTTCCTTGTGGTGTAATGTTGTCTATTTGACCTTTTTTTTTTTAAGATTTATTTATTTTGGAGAGAGAGCGAGTGAGCACAAGCTATGGGGAGGGGCAGAGGGAGAGGGAGAAGCAGACTCCCTGCTGAGCAGGGAATCCAATGCGGGGCTCCATGCAGGGCTCCATTCCAGGACGACGCTTAACTGACTGAACCACCGAGGTGCCCCATGAACTTTGTTTCTTAATACAAGCATTTATAGCATAAAAAATTAAAATTAAAAATAGAACTATAAAAAAAAGAATGAACCTTGACTCTTATTTCACACCAAGTACAAAATCAACTTAAAATGCATTAAAGACTTAAATGTAAGACTCAAACTATAAAACTCCTAGAAGAAAAATCTCATTTACATTGGTATTGACAGTGGTTTAAAAAATTTTTTTTTAACACCAAAAGCACAAGCAAGTGCGACTACATCAAACTAAAAAGCTTCTGCACAGAAAAGAAAAAATCAAACTGAATAGGTAACCTGTAGAATGGGAGAAAATATTTGTAAATCATATATCTGATAAGGGTTTAATATCCAAAATACATAAGAAACTCAGATAGCTTAATAATAGAAAAAAAAATCTGATTTTTCAAAATTAGGCGGAGGACCTGAACAGACATTTTTCCAAAGAAGATAGATGAATGGCCAAGTACATAAAAAGGTGCTCAACATCACTAATCATCAAGGAAATGCAAATCAAAACCATAATGAGGTATCACCTCACACCTGATAGAATGTCTCTTATCAAAAAGACAGGAAATAGCAAGTGTTGGCAAGAATATGGAGAAAAGAGGACCCCTGTATACTCTTGGTGGGAATGTAAATTTATATAGCTACTGTGGAAAGCAGCATGGGGGTGCTTCAAAAAACATAAAACTATGATTCAGTAGTCCCACTTCTGAGTATATATCTAAAGGAAATGAAATCACTTTCTCAAAGGGATATCTGAACTTCCACGTTTATTGCAGTATTATTTACAATAGCCAAAACATGAAAACAATCTAAGTGCCTGTCAATAGATGAATAAAGAGAAAGTGATTATTTATATATATATAATAATATATATCATCATATATATATATATATATAACATAATGGAATATTATTCAGCCATAAAAAGGAAGGAAATCCTGCCATTGTCATTGTGACAATGTGGATGAGCCATGAGGACATTATGCTAAATGATATAAGTCATCCAGAGAAGGACAAATATTGTATGATCTCACTAATTTGTGAAATCTAAAAAAAACTAACCTATAATAAGAGAGAGTAGAGTGGTGGTTGCCAGAGGTGAGGGTGTGGAGGAAATGGGTGCAAGTGATCAGATGCAGACTTCCAGTTATAAGATGAACAAGATCTGGGGATCTAATGCACAGCATGGTGACTAAGGTTTACAACACTATATTGTATACTTGAAGGTTGCTAAGAAAGTGGATCTTAAAAGTTCTCACCACACACACACACACACAATGGTAATTATGCGAAGTGATGAGTATGTTAACTAACCTTGTTATGGTAATCATTTTGCAGTATATATGTATGTCAAATCATTATGTTATACAGTATAAACTTACATAATAATGTTAATTATATCTCAAGCTGGAAGAAAATAGAAGTAGGAGCAGTAGGAAAAAAGCTTTTAACTATCTGCTTACATTACTTTCTTTAAACTCTAATGCAAGTTCAATGTGTGGATTACTTAACAATGATTATTAAATTAAACATTTAATGCAATTTTGTGTTAAACATTTAATGTGTGATTTGTGTTCCATAATTTTCCTTTTTTGAACTGGTAGTATTAAAATAATTTACTCGAAACTTAAGAGTTTGTAAGAAATATTTAATGATTTTAAATAGATCACATCTTGTAGACTTTCTTATGTTGCTTAAAAATGTATTAATCAGGGACACCTGGGTGGCTCAGTCGGTTAAGCATCTGCCTTGGGCTCAGGTCATGATCCCAGGGTCCTGGGATCGAGTCCCACATCGGGCTCTCTGCTCCGCAGGGAGCCTGCTTCTCCCTCTGCCTCTGTCTCTCATGAATAAATAAATAAAATCTTTAAAAAAAAAAAATGTATTAATCAGTGTTGTACATGAATCATTTATATAATTTTTAGTTAAACATAAACCACATTTGCATTGGTTTTCATTATATGAATTATTTTTAATTCATTTACACAAGTTTTATGCTTATTTTATGAAATCATAATTATGCTAGTTATTATGGAGGAAACAAAGGCATTTAAGATGTGATCTCAGGCTTCCATAAACATCTTGATTTATTAAGAAGAGAAAACAGACTTCTGGGGAAGATGGCAGAGTAGGAGGATCCTAGGCACAACTCATCCCACAGATATACCTATATAACACCCACATCACTGTAAATAATGCAGAAAACAACCCGAGAACTGAAAGAACAGACTCTTCACAGTTGGACTTAGAGAAGAGGCCACATTGAAAGTGGTCGGAAGGGTGGAGACATGGTCAGGAAACAAGTTAACCCCTAAGACTGTCCATGATGGGGAGAGACAACATAGGCATAGGGAGGAGGAAGGAGTAGAGCCCCTACTAGGCACCCCAGGCATGAGGGACCTGCACTGGGAGCCATAACATTTGGCTTTGGAAACCAGAGGGGCTTAACTTTGAAAGTTCTTAGAGTCAGTGGGACTAAACACCTGGAACTTAAAAAAATCAGTGGGCTTGGCTCTGGGAGAGACAGAGAGTAATAGGAAACTGAGTCCCACCCTAAAAGAGACAAACAGCCCTATTGAGATACAGTATAGAAGCAGCAGTTTGGAAAGTACCTGAGATTTATTTGCTAATCTCAGAATGTGTGGTGGAGGGGCAGAGACATTTTGGAGACTTCTGCAGAGCAAAGGGGCTGGTGGGAGTCATTCCAGACCTAGGAATAAACTTAACCAAGGAGGTGGAAGAACTGTACTCTGTAAACTATAAAACATTGATGAAAGTAATTGAAGATGACACAAACAAATGGAAAGATAGTCCATGCTCATGGATTGCAAGAACAAGTATTGTTAAAATGTTCATACTACCCAAAGTAATCTATAGACTTAATGCAATCCCTATCAAAATACAAATAGCATTTTTCATAGAACTATAACAAATAATCCTAAAATTTTCATGGGACCACATAAGAACCCAAATAACCAAAGCAGTCTTGAAAAAGATTAACAAAGCTGGAGGTATCACAATCTCCAATTTCAAGATATACTACAATGCTGTAATAATTACAGCAGTATAGTAATGGCACAAAATAGGCACATAGATCAACAGAACAGAATAGAGAGCCCAGAAATACACCTACGATTATATGGTCAATGAATCTTTGACAGAGGAGACAAGAATATTAAATGGGAAAAAGTCCTTTTAAGAAATGGTGTTGGGGGGCACCTGGGTAGCTCAGTCAGTTAAGCATCTGCCTTTGGCTCAGGTCATAATCCCAGGGTCCTGGGATGGAGCCCCAAGTCAGGCTCCCTGCTCAATGGGGAGCTGCTTCTCCCTCTCCCTCTGCTGTTCCCCCTGCTTGTGCTCTCTCTCTTTCTCTCTGTCAAATAAATAAATAAAATCTTTAAAAAAAAAAAAAGAAAGGGTGTTGGGAAAACTGGACAGCAACTTGCAACAGAATGAAACTGGACCACTTTCTTACACCACACACAAAAATAAACTCAAAATGGATTAAGGACCTAAATGTGAGACCTGAAATCATAGAAATCCTAGAACACAGCATAGGCAGTAATGTCTCTTACATCGTCTGTAGCAACATTTTTCTAGATATGTCTCATGAGGGAAGGGAAACAAAAGCAAAAATAAACTACCAGGACTACATCAAAATAAAAAGCTTCTGCACAGCAAAGGACACAGTCTTCAAAACTAGAAGAGAGCCTACTGAATAGAAGAAGATATTTGCAAATGACATAGCTGATAAGGGATTAGTATCTAAAATATGTAAAGACTTATACAACTCAACACCAAAAAACAAATAATCCAATTAAAAATGGGCCAAAGATGTGAACAGACATTTCTCTAAAGAAGACATCAGATGGCCAACAGACACATGAAAAGATGCTCAACATCACTCATGATCAGGGAGATGCAAGTCAAAACTACAATGAGATATCGTCTCATGCCTGTCAGAATGGCTAAAATTAAAAATACAAGAAACAGGTGGTGAGGATGTGGAGAAAAAGGAGCGCTCATGTACTGTTGGTGAGAATGCAAACTGGTGCAACCACTGTGGAAAACAGTATGAAGGTTCTTCAAAAGATTCAAAATAGAACTACCATATGACCCAGTAATTCCACTACTGGGTATTTACCCAATAAATATGAAAACACTATTCAAAAAGATATATATATATGTTTATTGTAGCATTATTTACAATAGCAAAAATATGGAAGCAACCCAAGTGTCCATCAATAGATGAATGGATAGATGAGATGTAGTATATATACATATATACGATGTAATATTACTTAGCCATGAAAAAAAAAAATGAAATCTTGCCATTTGCAAAAACATGGGTGGATCTAGGGGATATAATGCTAAGTGAAATAAGTCAATCAGAGAAAGACAAATACCATATGTTTTCACTCATATGTGGAATTTAAGAAACAAACCAAATAAAGAAAAAAAGACAAAGAAAAAAACAGACTCTTAAATATAGAGAACAAATTGGTAGCCACCAGAGGGGTGGGGAGATGGGCAAAATAGTTGAAGGGGGTTAAGAGTACACTTACCATGATGAGCACTGAGTAATGTGTAGAATTGTTGAATCACTATATTATACACCTGGAACTAATATAACACTGTATGTTAATCATAGTGGAATTAAAAAATAAAAGAAAAAAGAAACAAAACCACGGAGTATGATCAAATGTGATAAAGTGGTCAGAGCAGTTGAACCTGTTGTGAGTTAGCCAGTGGGAGTAAGCTACTTGGAGAGAGTAGGCCTGGTTTACGGTAACTGCTTCTTGGATAGGTTAGCTTTCTGCTGATCGAAAATACTAAGCAAATCTGTGATCTTTGGTTGAATTTTGACCAGAAATGCTTTTCTTATTAAATTTCAACATACTTGTTTAAGAATCTCAACCTCTAGAGACTCTATCCATAGGATGGCAAAGGAATATGTATTTATACATTTTTAAAGAATCATTAGGATTTACATTGTTTAGATTGACACCTTAAATTATTTGTTTACCATGTACTTAAAATATTTTCAAGAAGTTACTGCTTTTGGGGTGCCTGGGTGGCTCAATCGTTAAGCATCTGCCTTCAACTCAGGTCATGATCCCAGGGTCCTGGGATCGAGCCCCACATTGGGCTCCTTGCTCAGCGGGAGGCCTGCTTCTCCCTCTCCCACTCCCCCTGCTTGTGTTCCCTCTCTCGCTGTGTCTCTCTCTGTCAAATAAATAAATCTTTAAAAAAAAAAAGAAGTTACTGCTTTTGATGTGCATTTTAAAATTTCTTTTGCTCTGTAATGACATTTGTGGTACATTGTATATAGTGTTAAGAACTGCTTTCTTCATTGAAATCCTTTCATAAAAATTTATGTTTACTTAGCTTAATCAAATATAAGCAATATATCCAAGGAAATATTTGCTATTTTAATCTATTACAAGTAAATAGATTACATTCAATAATTTCTATAGCTATAACATTTTTAAAAAGGCATAGATATCAAAAGAGCTTTAATCATTCTGAAAAATACAAAAAGTTAGAGTCCCATTTTTTGACCTGTAAAATACTCACTTCCTAACTCCTCTGACCCTGTTTGCAGCTCTTTGTATTTTGTTCATCAGCTATTTCTCACTGAAATTTCTGCTGCCAGCCAGTGTTAAAACAGGCTGCATATCAAACGATTTAGCCTCTCAGTGCTCTACTTTTCCAACAGCAATGGCATCTATCATTTTATTTAATTTCCCAGTAAGCAACCAGGGAGTTATTTCTGATTCTCTTCAGCTCTCAACTTTTGATCATACTCAACTCTAAATTCTGTTTCGCATTTTTCATTTACAGTGTCCAAACCCACTCCTTTCTGTTGTTACAGTGGTCAGTCTCTTTGTCCCCATTCTTATTGTTGAACCTCTAATAGGACAAATCTCCAAGCCCAATTCTGCTTTATTACATAAATGAGATTAATAACATTGAACTTAATTATCCAACCTTTTTAATACTCTGTAAAACTTCAGAGGTTGAAAATTTGTCACATCAAGTCTCTGTTCTGTTACTCTGCCCATATTGACAACCAAGGATTTATTTTTACCCAACTTGCCCATTCTTGCAGTTCTGTTTACCATTTTTCCCCCAGATATATCACACATGTAGAAGTGGTTTTAATATAGTCCACATCCTTAAATAATTGTATCTAGCAAATGTACATAATTCTGTGGTTTAACTGTGCTCCCTATGAACTCAGTTGATACAGTAGGCTTTATAATTCCCATCATCACTGTTTTACATTTGGAGAAAGTGAAATTCACAAAATAAGTTGTACTTCAGACACAGGCCAGAATTGATTCTGAAGCTGTAAATATGTTTATAATTTTTTAAAATTCTAAAACATGACTTTACTTCAGTTTGCTTTTAAAAACAAATACAGGTTTAAGATTTAACAATGTTGATGTTAATTTTAATTGTTATACTTCAAATGATATTAAATTGTGATAGGTGAATGTGCCTTTCTAGTAATTTCAAACAAGAATTTGATTGCATGATTTCACAGCTGAACGCCATTATAGTGCTTTGATTTCCTGACGACAGGAACATAAATACAGAAAGAATTCAGATTATTTGTTGTGTTATAAAAATACCTATTACTAAAACTTATCTGGTACATTTTCATGTGGGCTAGGAAATCCATATTAAGATATCCAACTACTTTCTATCCCTTGATATGACTTGGATAAATATTCATCAGCTATGTCCTAATCATATTTCATATGTTTCCTTTGGTGTTATATTTGTACACTAGTTAATATTATATTGTACATATTGTTATACCATATTTGCATTGTATTGTATTTTTATAATATTTTGGAGAATTGTAAAGACTCAGAAGACCAGGTCTGAATTTTTAAGGAATTATTCAGAACTCTTGTAATACTAAAAACTATAGGGAAACATAATTTAAGTCAAGCCTATGTTTCTCAGATCAGGTTATTTTTAAAATGCATTTTTTCTCAGGGGAAATTGGAGGGAGAGATGAACCATGAGAGACTGTGGACTCTGAGAAACAAACAGGGTTTTAGAGGGGAAAGCGGGGGGGGATTGGTTAGCCCGGTGGTGGGTATTAAGGAGGGCACGTACTGCATGGAGCACTGGGTGTTATACGAAAACAATGGATCGTGGATCACCACATCAAAAACTAATGATGTATTGTATGGTGACTAACATAACATAATAAAATTTTAAAAATTAAAAAAATGCATTTTTCTCATTATAAGACAAATATATATTTATCATAATATTGCAAAGACATAGAAACACAAAAAGAAGAAACTAAAATTACCTGTAGTCCCTCTGTTCAGATAAAACCACCAAATTTTGGTCTTACGATTATTTTTCCCAACAAATAAAGCAGTGTCTGGCGCACAGTGGGTCTTAATAAATCTAAGAAAATTAATAAGTAATTACTGTATGAATGATGGATTGTAGTATAAGCCCTAACAATTGGTTTTGTTTTTTTTTTCTTTTTGTAATGCAAGTGCCCCACTTAAACCTTGATTGTCAAAGTGTCTACTTCAAAGATGGCTATTTCTGATAAACACATTGTTAGCCATAGTGGACTAGATAAAGGTCCAGGCCACCTCCCCTGACTGAAGCTCTTTTGTTTTAGAGATCTTGGTTGATTTCAATTACTGACCATTTGGGCCACTTGTTTTTTCTCTCCCAATGCTTTTAATTCTTATTCTTATTTTTTAAATTGACCAATAAAGAGTGAGCCCACAAAACCTTAGGCTTCCACCTTCAACCCCAATAAAAGCAGAACCCCAGCATTGTGATTGCTAGCTCTCTCTTTTTCTCTCTCTTTCTACCGTGACCTCAGTGTGTGGCCCCCAGGTGTGCTGTATAATTTGCAGGTCTTAGAAGGAATAAACTTTTAATTTTTTAAAGTCTCCTGATGGCTATTGCTGAAGGGCATCTTGTAATCATAAGAACCACAACATTGGTTATTGAGAGGCTGAGACCAGCACAAAATATTGATATACACCCATATGAATTTTTAAAACAAACCTAAGATCATAGAGTAGGCATTGCTTTTAACCTTTTTTCCCACTTACTGAGATACCTCCAGCAATTATACACATTCAGTATTCTAGTATACCTTTCAAATTATTAAATGATTTAAATAGGTTAAGTATCATTTTAAGACCCACATCATCTGAAAATCTATGAAAAGAGGTCACTTTAGCATTTTTTGAATTAGCATACCATACCTGTCATTGATATTGCCCTGCTTCCAACCTCTACTGGATCCCTACAAGTCCAGACTGTTCCACAATTGGAGGCAATCCATCCTTCCACCACTATTGACTTTATTCCCTGACCTCACACCAGTTTCCTCCTAAGAAATTATTTACCATTTCCCAGCAATGCTAAGCTCTTTCACTGTGGGAGCCTTGCCACACGCTTTTCCTTCTGTCACAAATGCTAGTCTCCGCTCCTCCTTCCTGAGAACACACATGCAGCCTTCCAGATGCAAATCAAAGGTTTCACTCCTGGATCCTTTGTCAGTGACCTTCAGGAGTCAGCACAAATTACAAAGAGTAAGTCACCTAATAGAAACGGAGAGACCTGAAATATTAAGTCAACAGAAAGAAAAAAGGAACATTTTGATTTGCAGAGGCAGTCGAAACTCTAGACAAAACTATTTCCCTGTTGTCCCATTAATAAGAATAAGTCATCTGAGGGACGCCTGGGTGGTTCAGTCGGTTAAGCAGCTGCCTTCAGCTCAGGTCATGATCTCAGGGTCCTGGGATAGAGTCCCGCATCGGGCTCCCTGCTCAGTGGGGAGCCTGCTTCTCCCTCTCCCTCTGCTTGTGCTCTCTCTGTCAAATAAATAAAATCTTAAAAAAAAAAAAAAAAAGAATAAGTCATCTGAGTCAGTACATTCTTTTCTCTTTAGGAAACAGTGGCATTTAATTCTTCTCTTCTGAGACCCCGAGTGATTGGAGAATGGATTGGTCGAGAAGAGAACGATGCTGACCCACTAGCCGCTGAAATGCTACAGCCCCCAGTTCCAAGAAGTAAAAATGAAAAATGGGAAAATGAAGATAATAGCTCTAGCCCTGCAGGAAGGTGAGATGAGATGCCTTCTAAGATTCTGAATATTCTTGATCGTTAAAAGCTAACAGGGAAATAAATCCAAGGGCATGATTTTGATGAAATAACTTAGCAATTTTATATAGAAAATTATGCTGGGTTCCACATGAGATAAAAATTAATTTCTCTTTTAAAATTAAAGTTTTACTAGATTGCTTTTAGATTTTGGTTTTAATTTTTTCTTTATATCTAAGAAAATCACCATCTCTTTGCTACTAAAACCAAATAGAGAAATAATTTCAAAGACATAGATTGTCAGTCAAGGCGCACTATAATGCTTGGCAGGGAATGGCTGACTATTAAGAACTGGAGATGAAGGAGCTTCTCATTTACCAGAGAGATGTAGTTGATCAACAAGAAGAAAACTATTTATAATAGACCACATGAAGCAGAGTTAGTGTAGAATAAGAGAGAAAAACTTCCATTTAGAACCATTTAAATTTAGAGTTGGTAACTATGATTGAACATAATTCTTTTCATTTTCTTTGTTTAATTTTGGAAGCATTTATGATTTTTAAATTTGAAAGTTTCATATTTGTTAGAAAAAAGTATATTCAGAACAACCTTTTTCTTGTCTTGTAACACCAACTGCAGTGAGTAAAACTTCAAAATGAAAACTTCCACAAGGAAGTTGGAGTGAAAAAGCATTATGGAGGCACGGCTTACACGAGCCTGAGAAAATGGATTTAAATGCTCATGAATTGAATGTAAGAGAGCCACAACTTTCTTTGGGTGCTGCTAGCTGACCACCACAGAAGAGTTTTTCCTATGCATAGCATAGCCACAGTAACTTTGTATTTCCTACATTAAATTTGGCAGCAACCAATAACTGTTCTTTCTCAAGGAGAAAATTGTATTTTCTACAATGTAATAGCTTTCGGGGGGGTTTTACTTTGACTTATCACTTGGCTAGAAGGAAGGAAATTCAGAATACTCATTAATGTGCTTCAGGCATATAGAAAATTGATTCTGTTTCCATGAGAAATAACTTTTAAATTATTTAAATAGTTGAAGTGTCCCATGTAAGGAGAAGAAAGCCATTTTAAAAAATCCATTTACCTTCTTTTGTGAAATGCCAGATCAATTTCACCTGTCAATGAAGGTAATTTTATTTTTAATACCAGACTTATGAAACCCTCTAGACCTTCATCTTTAGTCATTGCCAGATCTTTAACGTAAAATAGAGAAATGTCAACTTTCATTTTGCTTTCATTTAGTCATAATAGTAATCGGAGCTATTTATTGCAAATGTTAGTGCTTCTATTTTCTTCCTAGCTTCAGTGAGCTCTGATTCCCTCTTGAATACCCAATAAAGGGGAATCTTTCCTTCAATCCAAGTCAAATCCCTTTCCCAGAAAACTCAACCCATGAAGACCTCTCTCAGGTATTTGTTACGAAAAGTTTTTCTTAGTGTTACTGTTCTCTCTCTTTAAATCATGAATTGAGGTATTCTCTATGAAATGAAGACAGGTGAAATCCCACCCCGATGCCCCATCAGAGCATAAAAGAATGCATGCATATCTGAACTTAGTTTAAAGAATAGCAATAAACTATGGGTTAGAAACGGTATCTCTCACATCTTCTAATACCAAACAGGATTCCAAATTTATACAAGGAACTCACATAGCATTAGATTTGAATTGGATGAATAAAAATGGATTGGGAGAAATTTTTTAATGACTCCAGAGGCTATAACTAGAGTATTAGCTTTTGCCTTTAAATAGTAATGAACTTGTAGTATAATGGTCTTAAACATTAACAGGCTAAGTGGTATTCTAGGCTTTGGAAGGAGAAGATTTAATTTTCAAGGACGACTTCTTCCATTTTTCTCTTCCCTACTGGGCCTGGTGCATTGTCATTACCAATAGACATCTGTTGTGTGAGTGAAGGAGGCACATAGAAGGCTGTGAGTAGACATCTGCTAAATAAAGCTTATTTATAAGAAGGGTTGTTGATAGTCTGTCCTAACTTTTTGCCCTTTCCTATCACAGTTTTTCCTGTTGTTAATTGCTCAAGTCTAATTTGAATGGCTGTTATTACAACACTCCATCTTTAGTACATAGCCAACTTTTCTCCTTAGGTGCTGCATATGGGACATTGTATGAAGAGGGTCAGCAACTTTAGTACACAGAGCTGTCACCTGAAGGGTTAAGTGCTGGTTAAAATGAAAGCAGTTATGAGGGCAATATGGAGAAACTAATAGGATAAGACAAGAGTGACTGATGTGGGGTTCCTGACCCCTCCATGGTCTCTGGATCGACCCAAGAGATCTGTGAATCTCTTGAAATTAAATTATGTGGACAAGATTCTGTGGACATGGGCATTTTCCTGACACATCTTTCTTAGATTTTTCAAAAGGTTCTATTAAGTAAGTTTAAGAAAGAAATTAAAACATCTAAGCAAGAAAACAGGAATTTATAAAAGAGAGAGGTGAATACATTGGGGAATAATTGAAGGCTTTCTGATACTACCAATTGGCATGAATTGCTATGGCTTATCTAGCCATTTAGTGGGAAATCCTATGTGTTTATTGCACATTAGGGATATTAAAAATAATCACACATTGATAATGTAACTGTAAATAAAAATTGAGTGTAATAGATCTATATAATTTTGTTTTAAGCTATCTTTTTTTTCTATTTTAAGCCATCTTAATTAAACTTTGCAATAGCTGGGTAATGGATTTCTTAAAATTACTAGCTAAATTGTAATGTGAATTTGTAAATAGGCTTATCAAGCCTTGAAAGCCTGATGAAGCTCCTCTAAGCTTAACCACTTTATTAAAGCAAGAATAATATCAGTAAATATTATAGGTCTGGTGAATTGGCTTTGTTAAGTGAGCATTGTTATTAGATGGTAAGTATGCCATAAAATGAATAGAAAATCTTACAATTTAGAAATATGTATTAAATATTAAAATAAAAGCTAACTTCACTTTCCATTAAGAAATGTTTCTTTTCATTAAAGCTCCTAATTTCTTCTGATGTATCTGTTAACAAAGCCTGGAAATGTTCCCCTTCTTTTAGAGCTTCCTCAATTGGCAGCAAAAGACAAATAATAAACAAGCAAATATACAAATATATACCATAAATTCAAGTAGTGATAAGTGGCAAGATGGAAAATAAACCAGAATAAGAAGGAAGAAAATTAATAAAGGGCACTATTTTATATAAGAAGTCCAAGAAAAAAGAACCTTAATATTGTCAGATTTTGGCTATTTTGGACATGATAGAAAATATGTAATACATATGCCAGAAATTGAATTAAGTTTAGTAATTTAGGGATATTCTAAATGTAAATTTTAAGGAGAAAGAATATTGATTAATCAAAAATTAATCTGTCAAAGGAATCAAAGAACAGAGGCCTTAAAAATATCTAAAATATATATTAAAGAATGTACCTTGTGACTCACACATTTCTTTTTTAAAGCCAGAAAGTATGTAACTAAGTCATGCATTTATTTCGGAATGTTGATGAGGTCATTTTGATATGTTCAAAATTTGTTCTTTCTCATTTATTCATTTATTTCTTTAGGAAATACATATCCTAACTCAAGTTATTATTTTATGAAACACATTGCTAGTTACCTGTGGACTCATAGACTCATAGGTGGTCTCTTACGAGACAGGCAACATTTTGGACTTAGTGTCTAGGACTCATAGCCTAGCACTATCTTCATGACCAAACCATGTATTTTCATGAGACTCAGGAAAACACTTGCTTCAACCTTCATGAAATGATCTTGATCATTGTTGGCTGTTGAATAGGAGTTAGGCATTTTTTTAATTTTTTTTTTTTTTAAGATTTTATTTTGACAGAGAGAGAGCACAAGCAGGGGGAGCAATAGAGGGAGAGAGAGAAGCAGGCTCCCCACCGAGCAGGGAGCCCGACATGGGGCTCGATCCCAGGACCCTGGGATTATGATCTGAGCCACCTAGGTGCCCAGGAGTTATGCATTTATAATCTGCCATTTGTTCCTTATCTTCGACATCCCAATCCTACATAGTTTTCCTTTTTCTCTTTCCCTGCCAATATATTTCCCTCGATTTTCATATCTGTCAAGTTGTAAGACTCATATACATCTTCTTAAATTAATTCTTATTTAGATTATTAAAAAAATGGGGTTCAGGAAGAAAAAGTGAATATGTGCTAGATACTAGGTGAGACCAATATGAAAAAGAACATCCCAGATTTAAAGTACTTACTTTCAAATGAGGAGAATGACAAGGAGATATGTCTTATTTCTCTAGTACAGTACCCACAATCCCTGGTCTATAAAAAGCACTTAATAAATGTCTGCTAAATTAATTATAAAAACACCACATCTAGACATGTTAAAAAAAAAAAAAGACAGAGCTCTTATGCATAAACCAAAATGCAGCAATTCAGTGTGAAACTTTTTATGATCTCGTCAACAACCTGGGCCTTATTGCAAAGAGAGTCCTTTGATTTCTGACTAGAGTCGAGAGGAAGGGCACAGATTCTGCCTGCTAGGCTGCAGTGGTGAACTAAACAAGCTTAGGAGATGGGTCAAGAGAGGAATAATCCAGTTTTCCACCAAAAAGAGCACCTGGGGTCAGATAAAACTAATACTTACCAACCTGTGTTCAGAAACAAGAATATGAAACAAAAAAAGCAGCGTCAGGCACCCAGGGAAGAGTGGGGTCAGGAGGAGGGGAACAATGGTCAGAATGTAGGCCATCAGGAGGGGGAGGAAGGTTCCACCTAGATAGGTAAGTTTGGGGGTGGGTAGTCACGTTAAACCATCCTTTTCAATCTGATCTGCTTTAGAATTTATCTTTTTGAACCAAAGTAAAATGCAGTCCTAGAGTATATTCACCACATTGAAGTATTAACTGCTCTTCTTTTCGTAAGGCCCCTTTCTGATTCTCTTTCTTTCTATGTGGGATATTACTGCTCAAGGAAACACATGTAAATATCTAGGATGCTGCATGTTGTGTTCATTGAGCACCTATGGTATTAATTACCATTTAGTGGCTGCTGTCAGGGCTTTATATCTCTTACTTCATTTCATCCTCATGAAACATTATTATCTGTATTTTAGGAATAAGGAAACTAAGTCGTGAAGCAGTTGCATCAGTCCCAAGATTGTACAACTATTAAGTAGCTGAGCCAGTCTGTCTTGCTGCAAATTCTGTGCCCTTAAGTGCTTTGCTATGCCACCTTTCTTCAGAAAGGAGTTCTAAGAATCCCCTTATCATTAAAGTTTAGGTTCGAGGTTGGGATGAGAGGGGGCCCAGAGCCCTAAGTGCTCTTAGAAAGACCCTGCACCCCACCTCTCCCCGTCCCACTCACCACTTGTCTGCAGTAAGAGTCCTGCTTCCCTGAGGAAGGGTGGTATTTTCTCTCTAATGTTGTAGTTTTCACTTCTACAGTCTATAGGTTACGGAGCTGGAAAAGAGGAAGGTATCATCCTTGCTCCCCTTTCCTGCTTGTGGACCTTGCTGTCTCCTTTCCCCCTAAAAAAAGTCTCTGGTTCTGAATTCCATGTTTTACAGATGGTAATCTTCTACCACTTCTTGTAGCAATAATTTATCAATTCCCAGGTCATTCCCTTTTTCCTAAATATGCAAGCATCCGGCTCAACTGACACTTTCCCCAACACCCTTCCTATCTTGATGAAGTTAATATCCACATTGATGATTCTTCCCCAAACCTAGCCTCTCCTTCCTTTGCCTGCACTTCACCACTGATCCTGAATTCCACCCTACTTCAATCACTTATTCCCTCTGTTATATCTAGGCCTCATTATAGTTAACTGCAAACCCTAATGTCAATTCCCATATATTTCACTCTCTGACTACACCTCCTGTCTTTCTAGTTCGTTCCCTCTGGTACCCAGCTTTAACTGGGACCCAAACACACTGGTTCCACTGAGTTTTCCTTGCCACTCATCCAGTTTTTATTTTTGGCTCATTATTGTGATCTATTTATTGAATATATCCTAGTTCCCTTACCTCTCTTGTCCTTTGTTTTCCTTGTGTGGTAAAACTATCCTATTTAAATCTAACTCTTTGCCTGTTCTGTGGCTGAACTGGCATAGACTGGAGAACACATGGCCACCCTGATGGGTGTCACTGTGAATTCGTGGCCACCAAACTCCAGAAAGTCATTGGTCCTGCCCAAAGATACTCTGCATTCACCTAGTCTGTTCACATGTCCATGCTCCTCAATGATGATTTCATGCCTTTTCTTGTCTCCTCAAACCTCCAGCACTTCTCCTCAGTCCTCATGTTCAACTGATGACCCTTCCAGGAATGTAAATGTCATAGTCACTCTGGAAAATAGTCTGGGAGTTTTATATAAAACTAACCATGCAAATACCATATGACCCAGCAGTTGCACTCTTGGGCACTTGTCTCAAATAAATGAAAACTTACGTTCACACAAAAGAATGTATACAAATGTTCATAGCAACTCCATCATAATAGTCAAAAAACTTAACCTAGGTGTCCTTCAATGTTTGAATGGTTAAATAAACTGAAGTATATCCATGCCATGGGATACTACAGAGCAAAGAAAAGGAATGGACTATTGATACATGCAACAGCATGAATGAATCTCCAGGGATTTAGACTGCCTGAAAAAGCCAATCTTAAAATTGTATGATCCCATGTATATAATATTCTAGAAATGACAAGATTAAAAGAATGGAGAACAGACTAGTAGTTGCCAGGGATTAGAGAAGGGGAAGAAGACATATGGCGGAAAGCAAGAGTGGCTAGAAAAGAGCCTTGTGGTATTTGAAATGGTCTGTATCTTGATTCTGGTGGTGGATATATGATACACAAACCTACACAAGTACTAAAATTACCTAGAACTAAATACATGCAGGCATATACACACAAATGAGTACAATTAAAATGGGAAATCTGAATAAGATTGGAAAATCGTATCATTGTCAGGATCCTGGTTATAATATTGTATTCTAGTTTTATAAGATAATGTTATTGAAGGAAACAGTGTAAAGAGTGCACAGGATCTCTCTGTATCATTTCTTAGAATTACATGTAAATCTATATTATTTCAAAGCCAAAAAATCAATTAAAAATGTTAGTGATCTGTTGAAAACACCTTGAGTTTTTTTTTTAAAGATTTTATTTATTTATTTGACAGAGAGTGAGACAGCGAGAGAGGGAATACAAGCAGGGTGAGTGGGAGAGAGAGAAGCAGGCTTCCCACTGAGCAGGGAGCCCGATGCGGGGCTCAATCCCAGGACCCCGGGATCATGACCTGAGCCGAAGGCAGATGCTTAACGACTGAGCCACCCAGGCGCCCCCACCTTGAGATTTTTGACAGTCCATCTCCCCCAACAATCTTTCAGCAAAGGGCATTGTATCCACTGATGATTCTTACATGAACAGTTACTATGTTGGTGGTTGCAAGATGGTGATTTTTTGATTCTGTCTTTCCTTCTACATTTATTAACTAGCATTAATGTGGAAAATAAAAGCTTTTTATCCATCCCTATTTCCCCTGGCCTTCTCTAACATATTCACCATAACTTAGAGGTGAACCAGTGAGGTAGGGCTGATTGATCTTTGCCCACTGATGACATACAATGTCATTTTGCTGTTTTCTATCGTCTTCTTAGACAGTGTTAAACCTGGTACTTCTGTTAAGACAGTTTGAGATGTTCGGTCTGTGCCCTGAAATTTATCTGGTTGGTTCTATGTTTTTGTTTTTTACCAAGCTACCTCTGCATTTTGGCCTGGTGGCAGTGGGGACAATTCATTTAACCCATTTGCCTTATGGGCCCTCCTTCTGAATATAGAAAAGATTATCTTTCCATCCTGCTTGGGGAAGACTTCTTCTACATATCATGCCTTTTTCTTTCATGGGGTGACATTTGGCATTTCCTTCCTTTGGGCAATAACATGAAAAGAAATTGGATTACAGAGAAGAGAAAAACTTTGGGACAGTTTTTGAAACTATATGTGATTGCTCTTTGGACTTGTAAGTTGTCTAGTCAGACACTGTCTTGAGAAGTTGGGAGAGAGAGAACCATGAAAGATAGCATTTACGCAAAGGAGCCCAGCTTTATCACAAAGAAACTCTTCCAAATTTACAAAGACTCTCTAGACTGGAAGAAACTAAGAAACATTTATATACCAGTTCTGGATCCATCCTTTCTTTTACCTCATCCTACCCCAAGATCTAGGCAGCATGATAGAACAATGAGGAAATTTATTTTAATCATAGAAATTAAAATTTTTGGGTGTGTGGGTGGCTCAGTTGGTTAAGCGGCAGACTCGATTTCAGCTCAGGTCATGATCTTAGGGTCCTGAATCGAGCCCCAGGTCACGCTCTATACTCAGTGGGGAATGTGCTTGAGGATTCTCTCTCTGCCTCTCCCCCTACTTGTGCTCTCTCTCTCAAATAAATCTTTTTTAAAAAAAATTAAAATTTTCATTTAAAATAATCTTGTCAGAGGTGCCTGGGTGGCTCATTCAGTAAAGAGTCTGACAATGAATTGTGTGGATCACTACATCAAAAACTAATGATGTATTGTATGGTGACTAACATAACATAATAAAATTAAATTAAAAAAAAAAAAAGAGTCTGCCTTCGGCTCAGGTCATGATCTTGGTGTCCTGGGATCAACCCCCACGTTGGACTCCCTGCTAAGTGGGGAGCCTGCTTCTCCCTCTCCCTCTGCCCCTCCACCCTGCTTGTGCTCTGTCTCTCTCTTTTTCTCAAATAAATAAAATCTTTAAAAAATAATCTTGTCATAGTATGTTAAAATAGTTATCCCATTACGTTTGTTTTTCTTGACATGGATTTATTTGTAAGTCAAGGAATTTCATATAATAATCTGGATTTTCTGCCTCATCTTTTAAAAAAAATCAAAAATCCATTAACAGTGGGCTTTCATTATGGCATGGCGACAATTGGTAGGAGCTGATTAGCACCTCCTCCCTTAAATGGGGCAGGAGTTTCAGTTTGCCATATTTCTCACCTATACCCACTTGCAGTATGGTTAATAAGGTACCAAAGGATGTCTAGGAAAGAAGACAGTCTATATTTCCATTATCCTTAGGGAAAATATTACTAATATGCCTATAATTTTACACAGCAAAATAATCGAATGAAAATTTGGTTGTAGATTTCTTTATTTACCACAGCTAATTGAGATAGAGTTGTCATCGCTGAAAACTAACATTTAAATATTTCTTCAGCTTAAAGGTGGAGCCCAAGACTAAAGGATTAAAACAACAGCAACAACAACATAAGAAACTTCTGGCAGCAATGCTCTCTCAAGATTCTTTTGAGTCTCTCCACAGCCCTACCCCATCTGTAACAGAAGAAGATATTGATAATGAAGATGATGCAATGGAATTGCTGGGTAATTTTAAAAATTAATAATTTCTCTTTTTCTTCTTCTCTGGCATTGTAAAAATGTGTAGTGATTAAGAGATTTTAAAGTTTTTGAATAGTTTTGTCTTAGGGGAAAGAAATCATTTAACACATACTTTAAACATTAGCCTTTCACGAAGTTGCATGTAAGAACTAAGTTGAAATCACCTAAGCATGTGAAGTATTTATTAGACTGTATTTTGTGCTTTGTATATGCAGCACTTTACCTCCTGACTCCTTACTCAAGCTTTATTCTATGTGCAATTGTGATAAAAATTCAAGTCTGTCTGCTTTATTCTCTGATTATGATTGCCTTGATCACATCTTTTGTCTATAAAATACATCCAAATACATATTTCAGCCCTCATCCCAAGATAGTCCCTTGTTTCAAGGATGTTTTAGAAAAATACAGTAAAATTTAGAGAGGCAGATAGTAAATTAGTGTTTTATGTCTTCCATAAGTTAGAGGAGAGTTTGCAAAAAGATTTTGGTGTTTTTATAGGCTTGTTACTTTCATGAAAAACCTTATTAGTGTTGTATATATAGGGAACCCTTTATATCTTACATGAAGTAAATGTATGTTTTTATTTCACCATAAATCTTTGGATAGTAGTTTTTTAAAATTGAACTTTCCTTTTATTCTAAGTCATTAAAGCAATTTCCAAATACTTTGTAACCATGTACTGAAGTGAATAAATAATGTAATCATTTGAAAGCTGCAAATAAGTTTAACATAGAATAAGGAGTCCCAGAAATATACAGACATTTAAAAAAATTTTTTTTCTAAACCAGCTTCCTGGGTTTTAAGTGTTTAGGGCAGTAAAATATTATCATGTTAAAAAATGGTATAGGTCTTCTTGCATAGACCTACAAATGTGTTATTTACTCAGTGATGGCAAGGTCACTGATGTTTTCTGATTTTATAATACTGCATTCATTCCAGCATTGAGGAGACTGTCATGGCATTTTCACTTCATGATGTTCATCTGGTTTTGTTTTTTTTTTTTTTTTTAAGAACAATGAAGTCTGGATGTTTTTTTAAGGAATCTTATCTCCCCACCTCCAAATCATTAATGTGGCAGATGTGCCAGATGTTGTGGTACCCTCATTCAGCTTCAATTCAGCCAGTGTTTACTAAGTACTTACCATGTGCTAAGCACTGAGCTCAGTCCTAGAGACGTAAAAATAAAGTAATCTTGGATCTTGTTTGCAGGAACTTTACATTTCTAGTGTTTGAAATAAAAATGTAAATACATCATTCTAGTAGTTTTTGCGACAGGTGCCAATTTGATTAAGCAGACAGTTTAATGTAGGGATAACACCTAATGTGGAGGTAGGGGATGGTGCCCAGGGAATGTTTCATAGAGAAACTGATTCCGGTGGTGAGGTGAGTCCTGGAGGCCAAGTAGATGGAAGTTCAGCAGGCAAAGTGTGGTCATTACCCTTGTAGGTTTGTGCTTGTAGGAATGGACTCTTTTGCTATTGTGCTCCATAACTGTGCCTGTAAATTGTTCCTTTGCTTTGGTCAGTAACAGTGAAGGGGGCAAGGCTTGAACCATGACTGTCAATGGAAGGGCCAGGAGGTTGTTCATATCACATCAATGTTGGCTTTTTGGTACATCGACATTGGGTTGTGCTGGTAGTGTTCTTTCTCTCCCTTCCTTTACATGACAGCTCTTCGTCAGTTGATATCCACAGGAGGGCAATTACAGTTAACTTGCAAAGATAATCTTTTTTTTTTTTTTTTTTTTAAGATTTTTTATTTATTTGCGAGATAGACAATGAGAGACAGAGAGCATGAGAGGGAGGAGGGTCAGAGGGAGAAGCAGACTCCCCACTGAGCAGGGAGCCCGATGTGGGACTCGATCCTGGGACTCCAGGATCATGACCTGAGCCGAAGGCAGTCGCTTAACCAACTGAGCCACCCAGGCGCCCGCAAAGATAATCTTTTGAAGAAATGCAAGCATGCTCCAAATCACTTTGGATTTCCTGATAGCCTCAGGAGTATCTCATCAGAGTGGAGGAAATCATAAATTTCAGTGATGTTGAGGAGTTCTTTATGAAAACTTAGGTGTCACTCAGTGCTGATACCCCATAGATCTCAGCTCCTCTGAAGTTTCTAGTCTCCCAAGTTGAAGACCAGACTGTTAGGTTTTGGAGACTATCTAATGTGAACAGTTAATAGCTGGTCCTCATTTTTTTTTTTTTTTCATTTAGACATTTTAAATGTCTGAGCAAATTTAAGAATGAGAAATATTTGAGTTTGGACTTTATATCTCAGCATAGACAGCTGTAGTATACTAATGCTGGTCTCTAGATTATGAGATTTCTCTGCCATGACATAGGATGTTCCAAGTCCACTGGGCTATCCTCTAAAATAATGCCATATGCAACCCTGTTGCTAGCTGTCTCAGTGAATAAAGGTCATAGAGCAGAAAATTGTATCCAAAAGATTGTTTGGCCCAGGAGTTCATTAATTATGTAAAATGGTATTTGGGTGTGAAATATATTTGTTTTTAAGACCCAAGTATACCTATCCATTCAATTATTTAGAAAATATATATTTAAAATATAGGTTCAGTTTTCTTCAAAAGTAGTGTATATAAATTCATGACTTAAAATTTTACTTATGCTTTTATCTAAGATGATGGTTAATCTCTTACATGAAATCGAACAGATGTACGTGAAAATTTTCAGTTAATATAAAAGTTAAAACTTTTTTTCAGTCATGATATAGTAATGGATGAATGATTAATATGGATGAGTATGGGTATAAAATACAATGATTATTAAGTTATTCAATTTTAAGACCTTATATCCTCAGTAGCCATGTATGTCTCTATTAGTATTTCGGTAGATTTCAGTCCCTACACTAATCAGTTAATGTGATATTGCTAAATCAATTTAGAAACTATATAATGCCTACTTTTCCAGCCCTTTTAATATTAGATTTCAGTCATATTGTTTATTATTAAAGAATTTGAAGACAGTATTTTTTGAAACCCTGATCCCAGGGAAACATATGTGATTGTACATATTTGAGGAAAATAGAAATGCTAAGTTCCTGAAAATTTATTTGAAATCAAATTTTAGTACATAGAATCATTGTAAAAGGCAAGAGACATCTGGTATTTAAAATATCTTTTGCAAATCTGCAACATTGTGTAGAATGAGTTTGCTATAACTTATGTGTTTTCAGTGTATAACTTGTCTATATCAGATATAACTGGCTAAAAATTTTATTATGCCCAAGAGTAGTCTGTACTCTTTGTGAAGTGACAAATAAATGAGAAGTGTAATTACTAGTTCATGTCAATGTAACAAAGGATTGTTCTTCAGTAAAACTGAAGGGGGAAAATAAGCCTTTTAGTTGAATAAATAGAAGTCAGTAACACTTCTTATCTTAATTTGTTTGTTAAGGAATTTATCATTGATAACACATACTGGTTAAGATTTAATTCTTCACGGTTGTTTAATTGTATGTTTTTGGATTTCTATTCCAAGTGTATTGGGCATATGAAAATATAGTACATACAGCATCTATAATTTTTAAGTAGATTAAATATTTACTGTAAGATTGCTTTAAATACTACTTTTAAATTCATAGCACAAAAGTAGTTTAAATGGAATTAATATATAACAGAGAATAAAATATCCAAATTTCTGGAATTTTAAGATATAACAATTTTAAGCACCACTGAAATTGGTGCTGTAATTACAGAAGACATTGAATAAAGTATCTGCCAATTCACCTCAAAGTAAGTAGTTCTCATCTTCAAATTTAAGATATTCCTTAATATTTTAAACTATGCTGGAAATTAAGGATCACAATGATTAAATTTGCATATTTTTGAAGTTATTAAAATCAATAATTTTTCAAAAGTAGAAAAACAAATTACAGTGGTACAGCAAGGGATTTATAAAAAGCCTATATGTATCTTTTACTTCATTAACTTTCACAGAAAATTTGAGGAACTTCACTAATTTAAAAGATATTTCAGCTTTTAAATGTAAGCTCATTTTCATTACATGCATTTTTATTTTATTTTTGATGAAATGCTAATTGCAGTTATGTGTTTATCTTCTATATAATTTATACTCCCTTGAAAATATCAGAATTATTTGAAAGGCACAAGTATTATTTTTACACATTTTAGTATAAGATAATTACTTAAAAAAATTTTTTTTGGCTTTCTCTCAGAATTGATGATGAGGCAAATATCTAAAAATCACATTCCAGAGATGCTAAAAAAGGAAAGCAGTGTTAGTCATGATTTATACTTTCTGATCTTAGAAAGTATAATCATATAAATTTAATTAATCATATAAAAATTAAAACTAACATTGTATTACCAAAAGCAAACAAGGTGATTACAAATCATCTTCTATATTTTATTTGTTTTAAATTTAGTAATTAAAAACAAGTATAATTATACTGCTATTCTTTGTAGAATACAGTAATTTCTAAATTTCTAAAACCCCAATATCTTACCAGATTATGTAAAACATTTAATTTTCAAGAAGAACTCATTGCATTAAGGCAGTATTTTGGCAAATTCTTTTGCATTGTGACCAATCTTTAAAACTAAACATTTACAAAAAAATAAAAAAAATAAAATCTTTAAAAAAAATAAGTAAATAAAATTAAACATTTACTTTCTGTTTTGTTTTTTTTTTTTTCCCAGTTGGAGGCTTCTTAAAGCAGAAAGCACCCATATTTACAGAATAAAAACACGTATTTCACCTAGTGAAAAATGCTGTCATTCAATGATGTTAGAAAAAGAAGGGAGAGGACCGTAAATGTTAAAAAAAAAAAATCTACCTACCTATCAATATACTTATTTCTAATGATATTAAGTATGAGAACTAGTCTAAAGCACACATAAACTTTGTTTCCTTTGAGTATTGATCATTGGGAATATCAGGACAATAGAAGAATTATCACTTTAAATTGAAGATTCTTTGTAGAAAAGATTCTTTTAAAAAGTGAAGGACTTTCCAAAATTAAATTTATGGATTCTTTAATATTATCTGTGAGGTTGCTTTAAATACTGCTTAGAAATTCATTCAGCATAGTACCAAAATAACTTAATATTAGAGATTAAAATATTCCGAATTTGTGGGGTGTTAAGGTACAGCGAATTTGAGGACCACTGAAGTCAGTGAAATCTAGATCATACTGAATAAAATAACACCCAGACCACCTCAATCTAAGTAGCTCTCTTTTTTAAATACAAGGTACTCTCAGAAATTCCAGTAATTACACTGGCAGTTGATGACCACAGTTACCCAAACATTATAAAAAATCTGCACATATATTTTAAATGTTCACTAAATGAATTAATATAATTGAAAACCTAGGACTTCACACAGATATATGAAAATATCTTTCACATGCTAAATAATAAATATTAACTGCTGTTGAGTTGTGTGATATATTGTAACAGAAACTCCGTGAAATGCCCCTGCTATTGAGTTTGGTCCTATATTTTTGAATTTTAACTTCAGCTCTCTTTAGAGCCATCATTGCCTGCACAAATGCCAAGTAAGTTCAGGCTGAAGTGTCTTCTAAGTGGAATTGAATAGCACTGTGTTTGTCTCTCTGGGATTACAGTGACAGCATTTGAGTAAATCCACTCAGACGTATTTTTTCATTCAGCAAATATCATGCACCTGCTATGTGAACAGTACTAATTCATATTAATATACAGCAGTAGAATATTATGTCTTTTATTTTTCTAATTACTTGATCTCTTTGGGCTTTGAGAGAACGGTGAATCTAGTGAACATTGACATCTATATAGAACCAAACAATTTGTAGATTTTTGCTTCAACTCCCAATTAGCCCATTAATTAATTGATTTATAAGTTTATCAATTTCTCCACTTACAAAGTGACTCTGCACATTTCTGGGAGTTCACATTTGCACAAATATGAGCATGTTTCATGAAATACTAACTATTCAGGGATGATTCTCAAAATTTGGTTCGCTTAAGAAGCTTATTGTAAATAAAAATTCCAGTTCCCTCTATCCCCAATTTTTGGTTCATTAGACTTGAATACAGCCCATGAATTACCATTTTCCAACAGGAATGCCCTTCCTCCTGTCCTTTAAGAAATTCTGTTGCAGGTGATCTGTATAGCATACAATGAGAAACTCTAATCTAGAAGGTACGGTCAATGAACTTTTTTGTTGTTTGATCTAATATATCCTGAAGCAAGGGGAATAAAATTATAGAAAGTGTGATTTTTATAATAAAAAGCATGGAATAGAGGTTTCTGAGTTAACCAAGCTCTTTTGAAATGTCTCCTGAAAACAAGGAAAAGTCTTGCTAAGAAGCTTTGGTTACTGTAGTTTGTATTACTGATTATTTCTGTCTTCCCTCCCAATATCATATTTTATAGGAGCACTTGAAAGACAAACTGCTAGAGTACAAAAATTACATAAGTTATGAAATGATTCTAGCATAGACCTGTGGACATGGTTTCATTGAGATTCTGTTTTATCATGTTATTATTCTAAACTTTATTTGGGATTCTGACTTTGCTTTTGTTAGATGTGACTCATAGCCCCCTTCACAGTCTTCTAGAAGTACTTGTTTTGTGTTTGGAATTGCATTTGTGATTCATTCTCTTCATTCTTCATTTGTGCTTCTTTCAACAAAATATTGGAACATTTACAAATGATAACTGGCATTTACATGTAGAGATTGCCTTTTAAATAAATACAAACTTGCATGTCACTAAAAACATACATCATCCTACATGATTTACTTTTATGGCATTTAATAAGAAATGTTTTTTTTCTTTAAAAATTTTTTCTAGTGGTAAAAGTAGATCAACATAGCAGAATAAAGTCAAGAGTTTGAAAATAAAACCTAAACCCATAGACATATTATTGACAATTGTCCTTCATCTCAATTGTAGACTTCTTTGAAAATTCCTTTATTTCAGAGATAGCTGTTTCAGTATATTTGTAAGTAAGTTGTTTAGTACATATTTCTCATTTTGAAATAAGTTACAGATTGTTTGACATATAACAGTAATATAAGTTAATGTGCTTTTTCATATTTAGGTCATAGCTTTTCACTGAGTATCTTGCAAAGGTGTGAGCCACATTGTGATGTGATTATGTGGTCTATGTCCAGAGCATTGAGCTACAAAACTCTAAGACCAGCTCCAGCCCTCATGCTGCCTTTTGTTAGTTTTGTCATCTGAGCTTCAAGTACTTAATTATAAAATGCTGGTAACAACTTCAATCTTCCTATCACATAGGGATGTTGTAGGAATAAAAATGAGATGTTCTCTGAAAACGCTTTTATTATTATTTTCTTTTTGTCATGCGTAACAGGAATGTTTGAAAAAGGACACTAGAATTTATAGATGGAACTTTCCTTCCAAGTAAATTTATATTCTCCAACCCCACATACATTTTGTCTAGTTATAAGCAAAGAAAAAAAATAGCTTTCTGTAGCTTTGGAAATACCTACTAGTAGTAAAAATTTATGTTTCCCACAAGATAATACAATCAAAGACTTGAAGAGAAAGGAGGTAAAGCTACAAATGTATTTGTAACCCAAAATAATTTATATATCAATACAATGCATTACATTTTTTATTTTTAACGTGGGTATTTAAACAGGGGCAAACATTGATGTGATTTAGTTAAGGATATAGAGCAAATTACTCCATTGTCTTTAATTTTCTTCCACATAAGTGTGTAATTTCTAGGAGGAAAAGAAAAATGTTTTGTGCATACACAAGACTATTCACTAGCATAAGTTGAGCTGGGAGCAGGAATAGGAGAGAGAGACAAAGACGGGATATATAAGACTAGAAATTTGTACAATACGTTTACATGCTTTTGTGTAAATAAAACCATAAAAGTGTTGAAAAATCTACAAGCTTTAAAAACTCTTCAATTATATTGATAAGTATGAAAATATTGATACAGCACAATTTTCTGGTTTTACATTAATTCATTGTATAATCAAATCACAAACAGTTTAAAAATCAGTGTTAAATATTATTAGGGTTTTGTTGCTTTTGAAATAAACTTTCCCATTTCAAATACACAATAAAATGGTAATGTTATACTTCAAGATGATTTGTTTAGCTGTGCTATTGATTTTCATACAGTTTGAATTTAAATTAATTTTGTATTCTATGTAAGAGCCATTTGAAAGTGGTGCCAAAATCACTATTTTATTGTATTTTTTTCCTGGTTGAAAATATGCAACAGAGTGTTATTAACTTAGCAGTTATTTGCATTTTGACATAAAAAACGATAGACATTAAAGAGGTATTAAAACTGTTCTTCTGAATTGTTTAAAACTTTTTTGTCTAACTACAGTAATCTGTTTAGATTTCTATATATTACAATATCACTGATATTTAATCATCTTTAAATAGAAAACTAAAATTATTGAAGTTGAAATATTGAATACACAGTAATAGAGGGGTCACAGAACTTGTCAATTATTTTCAATATCTAAAAGCAATAGTTTTTGTAAAGTTTCATTCAAGATTTTTAAAGGTATTTTAGAAATACATTTTTTAAAATCTGAAATATTTAAACTGGTCCTATATAGGAATTTCTTTTAAAATGAAAGTATTATGATTTTCTTTTTTAAATAGTCTTATATTGTGTAATTTCAGAAAATATTCTTAACAATCTGAAAATATTTTTTTAAGTTGCTCTAAAATGTTTAAATAGAAGGGCACTAAGGAACACAATCGGAAAAAAATATGACACTGTTCTAATGGAGGTAAATTAAATTTATTGATTTTATTTTGCTTTTCAACATTTTAGTTTCTTTCTGCAAAAGATGATTCAATGCGTGATATTAATATAGAATGAATTTACTTATATCAGAATATAAATGTAAAATTTCATGTAAAATTTTGATTTCTTTAAAATTTACTTTTTCAGGAATTTTCAGAAGGGAGTTTACTAGGCCAGCTGTTTTTCATCTTTTAGTGCTGTCATATTTACTTCTTTAATTACCAACATGTGTTTGAATAAAATCTATTTCAGAATTTAATGTAGAATATTATAAATATGGTAAAAACAAAAGTTAATCTAATGAGATTAATTTTATGGAAGATAGTATAGCATGATATTAGAAATAACAACAGTATACATGAGCCTTGTATTCAGGTAACCCTAGTTGCAAGTTTCACCATTGCCTCTTACTAATTCTGTGATTTGAGAACAGTAACTTTTTTCTTTCTATCAGATCCATTATCAGAAAAATAGGAACTTTGGCAATACTTATAGGGTTTTGTGAAGATTAAATAAATCATTCAGATGAAGTATTCAGTGCATCTGATAAAGGATTAGAGCTGAGAAAAGGATTTGTTACTATACTTCATATCATTTTTTATACCAATTCCTTTCCTATCTCCATCTAGCCCATGAGGTTTAGTACATGTGAAAAAGAAAGTAAGATCATAGGACTTTGGCCTTGGGTTTAAGTGTTTAGTCTTTTATCATAAATGTCTCATATAGATATGTTCTAAATATTTAGAAATTATTTCAGGGGCGCCTGGGTGGCTCAGTCGTTAAGCGTCTGCCTTCGGCTCAGGTCATGATCCCAGGGTCCTGGGATTGAGCCCCGCATCGGGCTCCCTGCTCCACGGGAAGCCTGCTTCTCCCTCTCCCACTCCCCCTGCTTGTGTTCCCTCTCTCGCTGTCTCTCTCTCTGTCAAATAAATAAATAAAATCTTAAAAAAAAAAAAAAAGAAATTATTTCAACAGGTATTCTCCACTTGATATTTAAGTCCTACTTCTAATTTTTTCCCTTACCTTAAAAAAATCACAAACAACTTTCTCTTAAGAGAATGCCACATGAGCCTATATTTCCCCCAGTGTGTCAGAAAGAATCTTGGCCTTTTGTTCCATTGAAAGATAATACCCCCATTAGAAGAGAATATTATAATATTCAATTTTTTCTAATAATTTGACTGAAGAAATTATTTTCAGCAATTTGAAATCTTAAAACTTTTTAAAAACAGTATCAAAAGCTAGGAACTTATATCTGATTTTCTCTTATATGTTTTTGTTTTTGTTTTTGTTACCAGGTTACTACCTTCCTGATTTACAGTCATTGACATTCGTAGGGCCTTCAGTAGTCTAAAAAATACCTGGTTTGTAGAAACATGGAGACTTTTTGGCCCATGCATCCCAATTTATCATGGGAATAAGATTTGTTGCATTCCAAAACTAGCTCAAAGAAGTAAATATTTTCCAAAGCTTGTGCAGGCTATATGCATTTTCATATTATAATGCATTCTTCTCTTTTTTTAAAATAATGCTGCCTTTATCCTCTCATGATTCAGAAAATCCACATCCAATAATATAAACAAAAATATCAGGAGAGGAAGAGGGAAGTTTTTTTCAGGCTACAATCTGGTGTTCTTAATCTTATTTTTGTGGACTTTTGATGTTAATAATCCAAAACTTTCTCAAATAGCCTTGTTAAGATTTTGATACCATCTGATTCCTAACATCTCGGTGGCTGAGTTAAGGACATCTTTTACTGAAAGTAGTAGTTTAAGATAAGAAATGTGTCTCTGCTCATATATAATCTAAACACAAAAGGACCAAGGGCCAAACAAACTCCTAGCTACTCGGATAAAGAAAATTAAGAATGTGAGAAAAGTGGGGTTCTTGGGTGGCTCAGTTGACTTTTGATTTTGGTTTAAGTCATGATCTCAGGGTTGTGAAATCCAAGCCCTGCACCAGGCTCCATGCTGGGCATGGAGCCTGCTTAAGATTCTCTCTCTCCCCCTCACCTTTTGCCTCTCCCCCCACCACTCACACTCTTCTCTCTCTTTCTCTAAAAAAAGAATGTGAGGAGTTATTCTCCAATATAAAAGCTTTTAACTGGGAGAAAGAAAATTCTAAAACATACATTTAAAAAGATCAAAAAAGCAACATTTTTTGTGATAAGGTTCAGATTATTTGCTCACTATTCCACTAATAAACATGATTGTTCCTTTAGAAATGTTATCTTTGTTTAAAATATACTTTCCAGCCATAAAGAGAAATGCAATTCACATTTTTAAGTTTATTTTCTAAATGGTATCATTTCTAAATTGTATCATTGCTTTCTCTAGTAATCAGATGTTTCAGTAATTCTCAGTTCAGGGGCAAGAAAAGGCATATGTGCTCATTACTGGTCTTATAATCGCTTCAGGATTTTGGCATTCTTAGTTCCCTCTTCCACTGACTGTTCAAATGTGCAAAGTATTAACTTATTTCATTGTTTATTACCTTCCTGATAGGCAAAAAAAAAAAAAAGAAACTTGAACAAAGAATAATTTTCTCTAGAAAAATACTGGCAGTTTTTGGCAATATAAGCTAATTTAGGAACTTTTAATATCAAATATTCTGGAAGTCAACTGTCCTTTAAAATAATATTTATTTTTGATTATTAAAAGATATCTATTCAATGTAAAGAGTGTGAGATTATAGAAGTCAAAGTAGATATGTGTTACCCAGAAATAATTACTGTTAAAATGTTTTGGTGATGTTTTAGATATTTTTATATATAATGTATGAAGAATAGTATTATCATGTGCATTTGTAATAAGCAATAAACTGTGCTAAGTGTTTCTGTACATTACTTAATAATTACAAAATACCATGGAGTAGGCTGTATTATTATCCTCACACTGTAGAAAAGGACACAAATCTTTGCAAAGCAAAATTTACCTAGATTATGTAGTTGATACTCAAGAATCAGATGCCTACGTTTCTGAACTAAACATTAACTGTGCAACACGTACACATTAAAATGCACATTTAAATTAACATGTATATATTTACTTGCCACATATATGCAGTTCTCACATAATAAAATTTTAAAATTTAACATCAGGGGCTTCTGCTTCAGGTTATGATGGAATAACTGGTATTGGCCTTATCTCTTATATTTAACAATTATAAAACTACACAAAGTATATGAGGTCAACTTTTCAGGCCCTGGACAAAAAGCAGTACAGGACCTTGATTCTTAAGAGAAGGGGAAAAAGTGAGGTAAGCCCTATGTTTCACACTGGCTTTTTTCATCATGACACTTCTCTGACCAACTTGTGTGGATGAGGAGCTCAACTGGAGAGTGAAGAGTGGCAGTCTCACTGATTTGAGGAGGAAGAGATTGGAGTTGGGGCTGTTGAGGTGGCTGAGATTGGTGAGACAGTATAGCAAGAGAAGGAAGCTGAGCAGAGGGTGTAGACGTAAGTCAGCAGGTATGTTCCCTTAAATCCTTGGCTGAGACTGTGCTGCTCTTGCACAGAGCAAAACTACCCACGACCTGATAGTGGTTGTTGTGTGTCTGAGAATTGAATGGAAGAAGAGGGCTCATACAGAGCTGGGATACATCAGAGTTCCAGCCCAACCAGAGAAAGGAAACCTTCCTGAGTTCCTTTAGCATTCAGAGGAGACCTTAGAAAAGTCAACCATTAGGAGTAATGATCACACACTGAATTGAGAGCCACTCCTAAGAATGAAGGAAAACTTGAAATAGACTAGCTTTACAAAGCATAAAACCATGCCTACAAAGGTGAAGTAGGTATGCCAGTTAATTCCTGACAGAAAACTCGATGTCATTTAGAGAAGACAACATAAGCCAGACTTCCTAAAAAGAATCAACTATAATGTCCATCATTTAATAAAAATTATTAATCATTCAACAAAGTAAGAAAATGTGACCCAAAATCAAGGCAAAAAAAACAACCTATAGAACATTTTACTCAGATGCTGGAATTTGCTGACAAATACTTTTAAAGCAATTATTACACATATTTTATGGACTTGAAGGAAAAGAACACAAGGAGTAAACAAGAAATTCAGTAGAAAAATTGAAACTAGAAAAAGAACCAAAGGAAAGTCTAGAATATAAAGGAAAGTCTAGAATATATGAAATTTTAAAAATTACTAGATAAGATTAACAGCTGATTGAACAATGTAGAAGTAAGTTTCAGTGAACTTGAATATAGGTTGACAGAAACTATCCAAATTGAAGATCAGAGATTTAAAAAGTAAAATAAAATGAAAAGGATTTCAATGACTGGTGGGACAGTTTAAAATGACAAAACATTTAATCAGAATTCAAGAGGAGAAAGAATAAGAAAGAAAAAAAATATTTTAAGCAATATTGCCCATTTCCCCCCCAGTTTGATGAAAAATACGAGCCTACAATACAAGTTTAGAAAATATCAGGCTGACAAAGTAAAGCAATTTCAGGTAAACAAAAGCAGACTGCATATGTTACCAGTAGACCTTCACTATAAAAATGTTAGAGTCTCTCAGGCTGAAGGAAATTATATCAGATGGAAAATAAGATTTATAGGAAGAAATGAAGACACCAGATATGATAAATATGTGAATAAATATGTGAGACTATATTCCTTCTGTTAATTTTTGGAAAGACAATTGATTGCTTAAAGCAAAAGTGCAAACAATGCAGTAGAGTTTATAACATAGAAATAAAATCATATGAAAAATAGCATAAGCAGATGATAGTAAATGGAGTTACAGTGCTGTAGTTTCTACATTTTCACACAAAAAAATGATACAATATTAATAAGTAGACTGTATTTTAAGTAGACTCTAATACATTAGGGATGCATTACTTTAATCCTAAGAGCAATCACTGAGAAAAACATTTTTTAAATAGGAAACCAAAGAAGTTAAGCTGAAAAGCTAATAAAGGACATAAAAATGGAATACTAAATTCATTTGGCTAAGGAGAAATGAATCAAAGTGGTTGGGGTGAATACAAGACAAATAACATGATGATAAACTTTAAACCCAAACATAGTAATAATTACATTAAATATAAATGGACTACATATACCAATTAAAGGACAGAGATTGTCAGTGTGGATAAGCAAGTAAGATTTATATAGACTGAGTATAAGATTCACAGTGTAAGACCAGATAGATTGAAAATAAAAGGATAGGAAAATATATTACATGCAAAAAGTAGGCATAGAACATATAGCACAATGATATAAAGCACATTCATCAGGAAGACATAACAATAACAATACTGGGTCAACTTTCTGTACTTAAGTCACAACAGGATTAAACTAAAAATCAATAACAATGTAAATTAGGAAAATCCCAAAATTTGGAAATTAAATGCTCTTAATAACACATGGGCCAAAGAAGAATTAAAAGGGAACTCAGAAAATAATTTAAACTAAATGATAATAAAAATACAACATACAGAGCATACAAATCAGTGCTTAAAGAGAAGCTCAGAGGTTTAAGCAAGGGTTATTAAATCATTGATACAAGTTTCTACCTTTAAATCTAAAAAAAAAAGCGAATTGCATCTACATAAGAAAGGAGGAAATAATAAAGATAAGACAAACCAATGAAATAGAAAATAGGCTAACATAAAGAATATCAGCAATGCCAAAACTGATAAATTTTTAGTAACACTGACAAAAAGAGAAACAAAAATTACCAATATTAGAAATGAAAGACAGGACTAAACTTTACTACAGATCATATATACACAGTGGATAACAAAAGAATATTATGAGCAACTTTATGCCAACGTATTAGACAAATTAGATATAATGAAAAAAAATTCTGGTGAAAGTTCATACCAGAGATAAAACAGGAAATTGTACCTCTGAGTAGTCAAATATTTGTTAAAGAAATTGAATTTGTAAACAGAATCCTTCCCAAAAAGAAAACTTAAGGTGAAGATGGTTTTATTGGTGAATTCTATCAAATATTTAAGGAAGAGATAAATTCAAATCTAATAAACACTTTTAGAAAATAGAGAAGAGGGAACACTTCTCAGATTGTTTTGAGAGCAATGTAGCTATAATATCAAAACCTGACAAAGACATTGAAAGAAAATTACAGATGAATATCTCTTATGAACATAGATGCATAAATTCTTAACCAAACATTATTAAATTAAATCTCTATGATTAATACAGTGTTAATCAAATTCCTAATGGACTTTTGTAAAAAAGAAATTGATGAGCTAATTCTAAAATTTACTTTGAAATAATAACCTTGAATGGCCGAAGTCATCTAGGAAGAGAATAGTATCAGTGGAATTACAGTATCTGATTTTAAGCCTCAACATAAGGCTACCATAATCAAAACCATGTAGTATTAATGTAAGGATAGGCAAACAAATCAGTGGAATGGATTAAAGTCCAGAAATAATGTGTTCAATTAGTTTTCAACAAAAGCACCAAAGCAATTTGATACAGAATGGATAATATTTTCAACTTCTGTTGTTGGGACAATTAGATAAACCTACAGAAAAAGAATGAATTTTGACCTTCTACTTCATACCACAACAAAAGTTATTTTGAAATGATTATATGTGCAAACATAAACACAAAGATTATAAACTTCTAGAAGAAGAAATGCTGAATATATTAGTAATCCTGGAGTGGGCAAAGACTTCTTAGAGATAACAAAAATTACTAAGGATGAAAGAAAATTTTAATAAACTGGGCCTCATTAAAGCTTCTCAGAAAATGAAAAGAGAGAAGAAAATAAAATGTAAAGGCATACTACTGAGTGGTACAAAATATATACAATATATTCAACAAAAGACTTGTATCTAGAATGTATACAGAGCTTCTATAAATCAATTTTTTAAAAGGGTCAGTAGCCTAATAAAAATAGATTTCAATATGCAGCTCACAAAATAAGCTAAGCAAGTGGTAAATGAGCACATAATAAGTTATTCAACATCATTAGCTATAAGGGAAATGCAAATTAAAACAACATTGAGATATCACTTCACAACCAACTAGAATGGATAAAATTAAAGACTCTCAACACGAAATGTTACCAAGGATGTGGAGTAGCTGGAATTCTCAAACATTGCCCATGAAAAATTCTACACTTTGTAGAAAATGTCTGGCAGTTTCTTATAAAGTTCAATATGTACTTAACCCTATAGCCTAGCAATTCTTAGGTATTTTCCCAAGGGCAGTAAAACATGGATCCACAAATATTTGTATATAAAAGTAGTTCTATTCAAAATAATCCAAACAGAAAACAATCAAAATTACAGTCAGGAGAATTTATAAACAATTTGTGGTATATTCACATAATGGAACACTGTTCAACAATAAAAATGAATTAAATACTGATACAGGTAACAACATTGATCAGTATCATTACTATGAAATGAATTGTTTCCCTTGCCAAATTCATACATTAATGCCATAATTCCTAATGTCATTGTATATGGAGATAGGGTTTGGGGGAGGTTAATTAAGGTTACATGCAGTCATAAAAGTGGCCAAAAAGAAAGTCCTACCTAATCTAGTAGGACTGGTGGCCTTAGAAGAGGAAGAACATTCTCTCTCTCTCCCTCTCCCTCTCCCTCCCCTTCTCTGCTCCCTCTGTGACACTCATGTGTAGGTACTGAGGGAAGACCATGTAGGACACGGTGAGAAGGTGGGCATCTGCAGCCCAAGGAGAGAGCTCTCACCAGTTATTGCCATGCTGCTATCTTGATCTTGGACTTGCCAGCCTCCGTGACTATGGGAAAATAAATTTCTGTTGTTTAAGACACCCAGTCTAAGATACTCGGTATGGCAGCCTAAGCCAACTAAGACACTCATAAACATTATGTTGATCTAAAGAAACCAGATGCAAATGATTACATACTATTAATTTAACCATAAGAAATTCAAGAATAGGTAAAACTAATCTACGGTAATAGAAATCAGAACATGGTGGGCCGGGTGAGGGATTAGCATGAAGAAACTTTCTGGGGTGATAGAAATATTTTGTATCTTGACTGGGTTGTTCATTACATGGGTGTACATATACATTTCACAAAACTCATTACATCGTACATTTAATATCTGTGCATTTTACTAAAAATTTGGATTGAAAGAGAAAATAGCAATTTTCGCAAATAAAAATTGTGGCAGTATAATGTTACATCATGAGACTATTGCAGGAGTTAAAATTAAAGTTGACATTTGTTATTGTTTCTGAAATGAAATGATGGTTGAATTTCATGTAAAAACACATGAGGTATGAAAAGTAATTCAAGACAATCATATGGGTCCTTACTACAGTAATGTCTCATAACCGTGACCTCTGATAAATTTTGCAAAAATGTGTGTCTTTTGTAAGCACGATGTTTGAATAATCCTGAGCAGAAACAGAAATTGTCATTTTAATTTCATAGTAGCACTTCAAAAAGCAGAATTTGATCTTTGATGATAAATTTCCTAGTTTTGAATATATGTACTCCTCCAATGTGGTCACTATCATATATTTGATATACTGAAATTTCCTTTCTCACTAGTGTGCCTGTGATATAGTGAAAGATGTGGAAATTTGACCTGAAAATGCCCTTATTGTCAACTGAAAATGTATAGTACTATAATGTGAATATGATTATATTCTTTTTTAAGCATCTTTATTGAAATATACAACATGACATAAAATTCACTCGTTTAATGTGTACGTTTCAATGGTTTTTACAAAATTCACAGAATTTTGCAAGCATCTTGCAATCCAAGAATATTTTCCTTACCCCAAAAGAAATCCAATTTTAACAGTCACTACTTGTCTCTCACATCACCCACTCCCTCACCTCTAGGTAATCTTTAATCTATTTTCTGTACCTACTCTCAGCATTACATATAAATGGAATCATATACCATGTGGTCTTTTGTAAAGACCTTCTTTTGCTTAGCATGAAGTTTACAAGATTGATCAATGTTGTAACATTAAAAAAAAAAACAAAGCAGACTTTACGTATTAGAGCATTTTTAGGTTCACAGAGAATTGAACTGAAGGTACAAAGAGTTCCCACATACCACCCACTCTCATATTTGCACAGCCTCCCCTACTATCAACATCCCACACCAGAGTGATACGTTTGTTATAATAAACCTGCACTGACACATTACTGTCACCCAGTCTATACTTTACATCTGGGTTCATTTTTGGTGTTGTACATTCTATTGGTTATGAAAGTATATAATACAGTATCCTCCATTATAACATCATACAGAGTAGTTTTATTACCCCCCAAATCCTCTATGCCATATTTGTGTCTCCTCCCCCATAACCTCTGGCAACCACTATTTCTTTTACTTTTCCCATAGTTTTGTCTCTTCCAGAACATCACACAGTTGGGCTCATGCAGTTTATAGGCTTTTGAGACTGACTTTCACACAGTTCTGCACAGTTTATTTATCCATTCATCTACTTGAAAGACATCTTGGTTGCTTCCAAGTTTTGGTGGTGTAAATAATGCTGCTGAAAATATCTGTGTGCAAGTTTTTGTGTGGACATGAGTTTTTCAACTAATCTGGGTAAATACCAAGGAACATGATTGCTGGATTGTATAGTAAAAGTATGTTTAGTTTTGTAAGAAACTGTCAAACTGTCTCCCAAGGTGGCTGAACCATTTTGTATCCCCATCACCAAGGAATGAGAGTTCCTTTTGCTGCACATCTTCACTAGCATTTTGTGTTTTAAGTTTTTTTGGATTTTAGCTATTCTAATAGGTGTGAAGAATTATCTCATTGTTTTAATTTACATTCCCTATGTAAAAGATGTTGAGCATCTTTTAATATGCTTATTTGCCATCTATATATCTGTCTATTCAGATTTTTGACCTATTTTTTATTGGTGTTTGTTTTCTTATTGTTAAGTTTTAAGAGCTCTTTGTATATTTTGGATAACAGGCCTTTATCAGATGTATCTTTTGCAAATATTTTCTCTGTCATTCTTTTGACATTGTCTTTCCCAGAGCAGAAGTTTTGAATTTAATCAGGTCCAGCTTACTAATTCTTTTTAATTCATTCTCCATGGATCATGCCTTTGGTGTTGTGTCTAAAAAGGCATTAATTTACCCAAGATCATTAAGGTTTTCTGTATGTTATCTTTTAGGAGTTTTATAGTTTTGCCTTTTATGTTTAGGTCTGTGTTCCATTTCGAGTTAATTTTTTTGAAGGGTGAAAGGTCTTTGTCCAATTTAATTTTTCTACATGTGAATGTCCAGTTATTTCAGTACCATTTATTGAAAAGACGATATTTTCTCCATTTTATTACCTTTACTTCTTTGTCAAAGATCAGTTAACTATAGTTATGTGGGTCTAGTTCTAAGCTCTCTATTCTGTTCCACTCATCTCTGTGTCTGTTTTTTTACCAATGCCACACTTCCTAGATTATTTTAGGTTTATGGTAAGTCTTGAAGTTGGGTACTGGCAGTCCTCCAGTTTTGTTCTTCAGCTTCATCTTTGTGATGGCCACTTTTGTCTTTCTATATAAACTTGTGAGTAACTTTGTAAGATGTCCACAAAATAACTTTCTGGGATTTTGATTGGGACTGTAATTGAATGTATAGATCAAGTTGGGAAGAATTGACATCTGGATAATATTGAGTCTTCCCATTCCTGAATATGGAATACCTCTCCATTTATTTAGTTCTTTGATTTCATTCATCAGAGTTTTGCAATTTTCCTTTCTTTGTTAGACTTATACCTAAATATTTCACTTTGTAGGGTGCAAATGTAAATAGTACTGCATTTTCAATTTCAAATTTCACTTATCTATGCTGTTTTTTAGGAAAGCAATTGACGTTTGTGTACTAACCAGTATCCTACAACCTTGCTCTGATTACTTGTTTGTTGCAGGAGCTTTTTTGTCAGTTGTTTCATGTATTTTACATAGACAATCGTGTCATCTGTGAACAAAGAGTTTTATTTCTTCCTTCCCAATCTGTATACCTTTTATTTAGTTTTCTTATTACATTGGCTAGAACTTCAAGTACAGTGTCAAGGATTGATAAAAGAGAACATTCCTTACTTTCACCTAAAATCTTAGTAGGAAGGCTTTGAGTTTCTCACTATTAAGTAGTAGGATTTTAGCTGTAAGTTTTTGTAGATATTCTTTCTCAAGTTGACGAAGCTCCCCTTTATTCCTAGTTTATTGAAAGTTTTTATGAGGAATGGGTGTTGGATTTTGTCAAATGCTTTTCTGCATCCCTTGATTTGATCATGTGATTTTTCTTTTTTAGTCTGTTGATGTGATGAATTATGTTAATTGATTTTTGAAAATTGAACCAGCCTTGCATACCCAGGATAGACCTCACCTGGTCATGGTTTATATCCTTTTGATACATTAATTGATTCAACTTGCTAATATTTTGTTGAGGATTTTTGCATCTGTGTCTGTGAGAGGTATTGGACTGTAGTTTTCTTGTAATATCTTCATCTGTTTTTGGTATTAGGGTAATGCCATCCTCAAACAATGAGTTAGGAGGTATTCTTTCTGCTTGTATCTTCTGGAAGAGAATGTAGAGAATTAGTATCATTTCTATCTTACATGTTTGGTAGAATTCACAAGTTAAGTCATCTGAATCTGTTTTGGAAGATTATTTATTGATTCAATTTCTTTAAAAGATATGGGCCTATTCAGATTGTCTATTTCTTACTTTTTTTATGTGACTTTTGGCAGTTCTTGTCTTTCAAGTAATAGGTCCATTGAATTTAGGTTACCAAATTTGCATGCATAAAGCTGTTCATATTATTGCTTTATTATTGTTTTCATGTTCATAGTATCTGTAGTGATATTCCCTCTTTCATTTCTGATCTTAGTAATTTGTGTCTTCTCTGTTGTTTTCTTAGTTAGCTTGGTTAGAAGCTTATCAATTTTATTCAGCTTTTCAACAACCAGCTTTTGGTTTTATTTTTTTCTATTGATTTCCTGTATGAATTTCATTGTTTTCTGCTCTAATTTTTGTTAGTATTTTTTCTTCTCCTTGCTTTGGATTTATTTTGCTCTTCTTTTTCTAGTTTCTTAAAGTAGAAGCTTAGATTATTGATTTTAGAACTTTCTTCTTTTCTTATATATATATTCAGTGCTATAAATTTTCTTCTAAGCACTGCTTTTGCTGCATCCACAAATTTTGATGTTTGTTTTCATTTTCACTTAGTTCAACATATTCTTAAATTTGATATTTTCTTTAACTATGTGTTATTTAGAAATATGTTGTTTAATCTCCAACTATTTTCTGACATTCCATTGTTTTTCTGTTACTCATTTCTAATTTAATCCCAGTGTGGTCTGAAAGGAGACATTTCATTATTTTTATTTGTAAAATTTGTTGTTTTATGACCAAGAATGTGATCTGTGTTGGAGACTGTTTCATATGAGCTTAAGAAGAGTATGTATTCTGCTGTTGTTGATGAAGTAGTCGGTAGAGATCAATTATATACAATTGATTGATGGCACTGTTGAGTTCAACTATGTCTTTACTGATTTTTTGCCTGCTGGATCTGTCCATTTCTGATAGAGGGATGGTGAAGTCTCCAGCTATAACAATGAGTCCATCTATTTTTCCTTGCCATTTTTCTGTTTTTGCCTCATCTATTTTGATGCTCCATTGTTAGGCATATACATATTAGGGATTATTATGTCTTCTAGGGGAATTGGCCCTTTTATTATAGTATAATGCTCCTCTTCATCCCTGATAACTTTTCTTGTTCTGAAGTTTGCTCTGGGTTGTTGAATTTTTTTCTCTCAACTCTATTTCACTTCACTTTATTCTTGTTTGTATGGTTTTGAGAAGTTGGAAGTAATTCATATCTTTTCTCCTCTAGAGATAATGTGTTCCCCACCTCACCCCATCTTCTTTCAAGATTTTTTCCTTATCTTTGATTTTTCTGCAGTTTGAATACAATATGTTTAAGTGTAGAGTTTTTGTTCTGTTTTTTTGGACATTTATCCTGCTTGACATTCTCTCAGCTTCCTGGGTCTGTGGTTTGGTGGCTGACGCTGGTTTGGAGGAAATTCTCAGCCATTATTGCTTCAAATATTTCTTTTGGTCTTTTCTCTCTTTCTTCGTATTCTTGTTATCCATATGTTACACTTTTTGTGGTTATCCTGTAGTTCTTAGATATTCTGGAGATTTTTTTTTCCAGTCTTTTTTCTCTTTGCTTTTCTGTTTTGGAAGTTCCTATTGACATATCCTCAAGCTTAGAGATTCTTTCATCAGCCATATCTAGTGTACTAATGAGCCCATTAAAGACACTCTTCATTTCTGTTAGTTTTTAATCTCTAGCGTTCCATTTTCATTCTTTCTTAGAATTTCATCTCTGCTTAAATTGTCCCTCTGTTCTTACATGCTGTTTTCTTTATCCATTAAAGCCCTTAGCATCTTAGTCATAGTAATTTTAAATTTCTGGTCTGATATTTCCAACATCCTTTCTATATCTGAGATTTACGGTAAGCCTTAAAGTTGGGTATTGTCAGTCCTCCAGCTTTGTTCTTCTCCTTTAATATTGTGTTGAGTCTGAATCTGATGCTTCCTCTGTCACTTGGATTATTTTTTGGTTTTTAGTATGTCTTGTAATTTTTTCCTTCATAACCAAGCATGATGTATTTGGTAAAAGCAACTGTGGTAAATAAGCCTTTCGTAATGTAGTGGTAACTTTTGGGAGCAGGAGAAGTGTTCTGTAGTCCTATGATTAGGTCTCAGTTTTTTAATGAGTTGGTGCCTCTGGACTGTGAAATTTATAAATATTTTGCATTCTCCTTGCTCCCCCTAACCCCTTAGATGGAGACAGGATGGCTACAGGATGCTGGAGTTTCGTATTTCCCTTGTGTTAGGTATTTTACTTCCCCCAGGTCAATTAAACTCTTAAAAAAGCATAATAGTTTGGGTTCTGGTAAAATAGTTTCTCTCAAAGGCAGGCCTTGTTAAGAACAGAATACTCTGGCATATTTTAAGATGGTTATTTACTTTACCCCTCCCCCTGCCAGAAGCACAAGGGGATTTTTCCATGCTATTTACCATGAGAATGGGGTAAAGCTCCTAGAAGTAAAACTCACAAATGTATTGGTGCTTCTCCATGACTGGGCCTCCTGGAGTTTTTAACTTTCAGACCTGTCCAGCCTGAGCCCAAGCAATTCATCAATTACAGGTTAGGTATACCTACTGATGCACTGTTTCCCATGGAGGCTTCTACTCATGGGTTTCTTCTCCAGAAAATTGAGATTATCTGTATCTGCCTGCCTGTCTATCCAATTCTGGGGGCAGTGGTTTGCCATACACACACACATATCATCTTTTTATCATTTTAGTTTAGTATTTCTGTGCCAATATTTTTTTTTAGTTTTGTCCCTTGTTTTTAAAATTCAAGCTCAGAGACTTGTTGCCTAATTGGTGGGCTTATTCTGTTTACATTTGTTAGGTCTGAAAGTATTTGAATTTATTTTGCTACCTTGTTCTGTGTTTTATATTTGCTATACTATTTTTTCTTCTTCTACCTCTTTTTTTCCCCTAGTTTTTGTTTGTTTCACTACTTTACTTCCCATCCACAGATTTCCATTGGCTTGTCAGTTTTTATTAAACAACAAAAGAGGTAGCATGGTAAAGAGAATGGCCTTTGGAGTTAGCATGAGAGGGTTTAAGACTCCCAAGTTCCCTATTAGTAATTGTACAACCTTAAGCCAGTTATTTCAACCTCTCTCTTTTGCAGTTTTCTCATTTGCAGAACGAGAATGACACTCAGAGAATTGCCATGAGAATTAAAAGAGTAAATATATGTAAAATAGTACTTGATGCATAGTTATAGTAAGCACTATGTGTTTGCTATTATCCACCTCTCCTTTTTTCTTTTTTTTTTAAGATTTTATTTATTTATTTGACAGAGAGAGACACAGCGAGAGAGGGAACACAAGCAGGGGGAGTGGGAGAGGGAGAAGCAGGCTTCCCGCGGAGCAGGGAGCCCGATGCGGGGCTCGATCCCAGGACTCTGGGATCATGACGTGAGCCGAAGGCAGATGCTTAACGACTGAGCCACCCAGGTGCCCCCACCTCTCCTTTTTTCTTTCCTCCTTTATTCTGGTGAGATTCTTGCATTGTCTTTACATTCTTTAAAATTTTGAACATACATTTTTGACATAACAAAGGCTAAGTGTAATCAGCATCTCTAGCCTTCTTCTTAGCAAAACTAAAATTTTAGAACATTTCCTATTAATTTTCCACCTCCATATTCCACTTTATTGTGCTCTAGGATTTTAGCTCTACCCTGTGTTTAAATTCCTCAGAGTTTGTATTTGCTTTTATAGTCAGTGCTTCTTTAGATTTGCCAATGTATTTTTCATCATCTTTGCTGTTTTGTTTTTTCCTTCTGGATTCAATTTCTCTCTTTCTAAACAAGATTTTTAAAAAATTTTATTATGTTATGTTAATCACCATATGTCCAAACAAGATTTTTTAATCGTTCTTTTCCTTAGAGTTCTTACAATTGCACACTCATTCTTAAATGATAGTTCAGCTGGTGTAGACTTCTAGGATGATAGTCATTTCTTATCAGGATTTTGAAGACAATACTTTGAAGAAGTCAGTTTGTCTTTTCTGTATGCATATTATGTCCTTCCATTTCAGTGACTCTTGAGATCCTTCTCTTAGTCACATTCTATACTCCATGTATCTTAATCTCTGTGAAATATTTTTTAAAATAAAATGTAATCATGAAGTATTTCAAGCATATAAGAAATTATGGAAAGTAATCAAACAAATCTATTGTATTCATCATTAGATTTAATAAATTTCATCATTTTGTCATATTTACTCCAAATATTTTTTAAGGAACAAAAATCACATAGATACAGCCAAGTTCCCTATCCCATCCCCATTGTTTCATTTCTTCCTTCTCCTTCTCCAGGGGTAACTACTATGCTAAAGTTGGTTTGTATTCTTTCATTCCATGGTTTATATGGTAAAAGATGTGCCCATAATAATGTACACTTTTAAACATTTACATATGTGGTATCATATTGTACATACAATTTGGATAGTTTCTCTTTTCAATTAATTTTATGTTTTGGAAATGTACCCATGTTGGTACATGTAGATATAATTCATTCAATTCAGCTCCTGCATTCTATTGTATAAATACACGAAAATTTTTTTTATCCATTTTTCTATTCATCAGTTTCCAGATTTACACTATTACCTTCAGTGCTGCTATGAATATTCCTATCCTGTCTCCATGGGTACCTGTTCTGGAGTATCTTTGGGGTACATAGCTGAGACTAGCACTTCTGGGTCATGGGTATTTGTGTATATGCAACAGTTTGGATTTTACTTAATTTCTCTCATTTATCTCTTTGTATACCTGAGTTAGTTTCTCTAGAGTCTGGGTAATGGTTCTCAACCAGGGAGAGTGCTGCACCACTCAGGTGCATTTCTGAATATGTGAAGGAATTTTTACTTGTCATAACATCTGGGGGCACTCCTGGCATTTATTGTGCAGGAACAGGAATGTTAAATATCCTGTATTGTGCAAGATTGTCCTGGGTACTGAATAATTTTCCTACTTAATTTGCCAGTAGTGCCCCTGTTAAGACACATTTCATTACTTGAGGGTATATACCTAGGAGTGATATTGCCGTTTTTGCCATATGCTATAAACATCTTCAAATATGGCTCAGATTGCCATATTGAACTCCAAAGTGATTGCACCAATTTATTGTCTTAACAGCAATGAATAAGTGTTTCTGCTTTTCTATAACTTTGACTATACATGATATTGTCAATTTAAAAAAAAATTTTTTTTACTGTATGAGGTGATGGATGTATTAATTTATTTGATTGTGGTAATCAAATTAATTCACAATGTATACCTATATTAAATCATTATGTTGTATGCCCTAAAAAGATCATGTTATGTACAACCTAAAAAAAAAGTTGTCAGTTTGATTACCTCAAAAATTTTCATTTCTCTGATAACTAAATGAAGTTGAATTACCATATTTTCTATTTCCTTATTTATCTCTTTAGGGTTATGGATGATTTCCTTAGCTATGTTGTCCCATTCTCTCCGTTTGATTGTAGTTATCTTGTCCTTTAACATATTTACTTTCAATTATTATATTTTTCATACCTAGTAATTTTATTTTTTTAATTCAGATCTGTTTGTTTTTGTTGTCTTCCCCATATTTACCAGTCTTTCATTATAGTTTCTGAGTGTTTGTTTTCTTTCTTTAACATTTTAAATAAACTTATATTTAGTCTTTGAAGTCAATCTATCATCTCCAGTTCTTGGGGTATCAGTTTGTTTCTTCCTTTGTTTTCATTTGTTTATGCTCCCTCCTGGTAGTTTTCTTTTTTAATGCTATTTGTGGCTTTTAATTGTGACCAAGTTCGGTGGAGAGTGCCACCCATGTAGCATGGGCTGTGGAAGCACTCATACAAAGTGTTATTTCATTTCTCTTATAGGAAAGGGGGAGGATTTCTCAGTTGAGTTTTCATGTTAATTTCTCAACTTGGGCTTTCCTTATCACTTAGACATTGTAAATGAGGACTTTACACCACCATGTAGTATATCTGTGTGTTTCCATTTCTAATGACTTCTCTTCCAAGAAGAATCCGTGGATGACAAGCTTCCTCACCACTTCCATGGTTGAGTAGGAAAATTTCTTTGGCTTAGTTTCTGGTCACAGTTTAATGTAACATACAGCATTTGGGGGTTCTTAACTTTATTCAGAAGACTCCATTCTAGCTTCATGATTTACGTGAGCTAAAGGCCGCATCTCTTTACTTCATAAATTCCTGCCACTAGCCTCATGGCCTACCTATCCAGTCCTAGAACTCTGTAGGCTATAGGCTTTATTTTTTTATTTTTTTATTTTTTTAAAGATTTTATTTATTTATTTGAGAGAGAGAGTGAGAGAGAGAGAGCACAAGAGGGGGGAGCGGGAGAGGGAGAAGCAGACTCCCCGCCGAGCAGGGAGCCCGATGCGGGACTCGATCCTGGGACTCCAGGATCATGACCTGAGCCGAAGGCAGTCGCTCAACCAACTGAGCCACCCAGGCGCCCTAGGCTTTAGACTAGATGTCTTTGTTCTAGATTTGTTCTCTGTTTCTGCTACATAAAGACTTCATTTCTTTTAGAACTTATTTGAAGTAACTTTATTTTGTTATACGTTATTTAGCATTTCTGTGTTTGGGATGACAGAAAGCCTTTTGTGACATTCAATTAGCCACATTGGTGGAAACTTACATTGTTTAATTTGAACGAAATCCAAATAATAGTTTTTAAATGTAACAAATAGGGGTGCCTAGGTGGCTCAGTCTGTTAAGCATCTGCCTTCAGCTCAGGTCATGATCCCAAGGTCCTGGGATTGAGCCCCACATCTGGCTCCCTGCTCGGTGGGGAGCCTGCCTGCTTCTCTCTCTCCCTCTGCCGCTCCCCCTACTTGTGCTCTCTCTCTGTCAAATAAATAAATAAAATCTTTAAAAAATTTAAAAATAAATGCAACAAATATATAGAGAAATATATAAAAATTAGTTTTTATAAATAAGTAGCCAACATTATGTCATTTAATTTTTGAAAAGCAAATTGGTCAAAAATTGTATAAATTTATATGAGCTATAAATATATAAATTAACATACAGGTATCTATCTCTACTTCCACACATCAAACCAGACTACTATCCATGGTTAACTTAGAGGGACAGAACTCAGGAGGGAGGAAATCTTTCATGTTTCTACTTTATTTATTTCCTTGTTGTTGATTTTGTATATAGGCATTTAAACAAGAAAAAGATGCTAACACTACTACTAATTTTAAGACAAAGTAAAAACCTTGTAAAAAGACAGATTGTGAACTTGTTTCATTGACTGCTGTGTGATGGATAAGTCTGGAAATGCAGTCAGCCTCAGAGCAAACCCCAGGATCTGGGTGCAGGAGCAGGTGCGGGAAGTGACCAAGAGCAGAACGTGTCTCGGAGGCCTGCTGGAGACAAAGGAGCCGGTGAATCAGATCAACTGTGGCCACTCATGGAGGAAGTCAGTATCGGTCTGTGTCCTCTCTGTTCATGTCAGCCTTATGGCATTTTGTGCTTTTTATAGAGGGCCACAAAGTCCTTGTGGATTTTAAATCATTTATAAGAATACAGGTTGTAGCTATGATAGATACCATCCACAAATGCCGTTTAAAGGTCAATTGAATTTCCCTTTCAGAGTGCACTGCCTTCAATTTTGGTAGCCACATACTCCCTTTTTAAATTTTTCATTCTTATTCAACCTTCCGCAAACCATATTTGATTTATCATAAAATAAGAAATAACAATGCTTACGACAAATTTTCCTAAACCTAAGTTTCTTAACTTATCTTGACTCTACCTTTAGATCACTTCTGCCATACATACAACCAACATTATTCACATCAACGGACAAAATGTGTGTTTTATTGAATCTCAATGCATAGAACCAGGGGAAAAAAAATCTTGCTTTCTCTACATACTAATTGAACAGTACTTCAGACTACATTATTTCCCTGCAGGGTAAAATAAAGTTTGTTAGCTTCTGTGTTTTGTAATTAACTCATTACCCATTTATATTTGGCATCTTACTCAGCACTTAGTTCTAGGCAAATAATTTTACACTGAAAACTCCATTAACCTTCTCTGTGGGGGAATCATTTTCTTGCAAATTGAATTGTCTAATTAGCTGATCCTTTGGAAACTGATTCTGAACTTGATGCCCAAAAGGTGAACCAAAATATTTCTACTTTTAAAATAAGCTATTTACAGATTACTTTGTGAAGATACCATATTCAAATTACTATTAGGCCAACAGTGAGTCTATTTATCCTGGGAATTAAGTGACCCATCAAAACAAAACTTAATATATTTAGTATGTATTTGCTACATGCCCACCTAGATCTTGCACATAAATAGAAACCCCCACCTTGCATGGGGGATTCTCAGAGGTGCTTTGATTTCCTTATAAATGCCCTTGCCATAGAACAGCCCATAACAAAAAGTGTGACTTTATCATATCAGCTTTCCACACCAATAACGAATATACTTCCTAAAGTGTGATTGAGAGGCATTGTTACTCAGGGAATATTGTGACTTTCATTATGGCTTCTACTTAATATTCAATCTGTTAACAACAAGGATATTTTCCTTTGTGCTATTTTATTCAGATGGATACGAGTGATGGTGCCTTTTCAGACCAGGTGCTCATAGCATAAACATCAGAATATGGGCAGCAGGGTTGTTGGCAGACAGAGATGAGAGGCTAAGAATTAACAACAGATGTGAGTTAGTAATGAAATGTTTTAGAGTGTTCTCTGCCTTGATTTTTGGCCACTTGAATAAAATGCCCTTATAGTTGGAGAAAGAAGTGGAAATTTTCCACTTAAAATACGAACAGATGCTGAAATGCCTGTGGTTCAGAAGGTGCTTCTTTATGAATCTGGTTCTCATCTACTGGTCCTCATTTCTGAGTTGTGAATTTTTTATAAATGAAAGTTGTAGGAGAATAGATGAGAATTATACATTAGCCCTCAGTATTTTTATTCTGAGTCAGCACAGAACAAAATGAAGTTGTCCGTTATTTAGCAACATAAGTTTGTGCAGACAGCTAATTTAAGAGTGAAATTAGAAACTAGTTCTTCTTCACTTTATTTGGGCTTTGAGTCTAATTGTGATAACTAACCTGAAATGTAAAAATCAAAAAATTTGCCGTTTTTTAAATTTTGGAAAGCATATGTATGTTTTGTGCTATTAGTATTTTTTAATTAATAAAATGTACCTGTTTTACAATAAATTGTTTTCACCAAGCTTAAAAGAAAATTCCTAACCGTATAGTTTCTCTTTTTCCCTCCTCATAGAATGTAACAATGTGTGGAATTTAATTATTTGAAAAAATTTTTTCATAATTATTAAGAATAGGGGAAGGATGAGAGAGAAGAGAGGAGGAAGAGAGATCACACAAGTAAAAGAAATTTTCAAAAGGATTTTTCAAAAAGAAATTTTTAAACATAAAAAAAGCTAATTCTCTTTGTGATTATAGTTAGGTAACAGTGCCAGTCAAGGTTTATGATTGCATTCCCAATTAGCTGTTTAGGTCATTGACTATGCCATGCTGTGTTAGGTGCTGAAAATACAGAGCCAAATGAAATACAGTCCTACTCAAATGTGACATTAGAGAAAAAGACCAAAAACATTTTTTAAAATAGGTAAACCCATGTGATATATACAATATCAGAAGTATGTACAAGATAAGATGTGATTCAGGGAAAGGGGTGATTGATTCTGTTAGTGGGAGAATCAGGGAAGGCTTCATAGAAGTGATAGATTGACAGGGTTTCGACTAGTAAAGATGGGTTTTATTGTAAGAAGATTGAGTGGCAGAGGTTATACCACTAAGAGTGAACACTGAGGACTGATTTAAAAGTAGTAGTGAATACAACAAGGTAAGGTTAGGTTGGCATTTTTGAAGTAATTCTGATGGTTATGGGAATGATTTGATTAAAGGCAGTTATCACTGCATTTGGAGACCAGAGGTAACTTTGCAAGAATCTGGATGAGACGTGATGATTATACTCGAGAGGTGAAGAAGATGGAAGAATCTAAAATGATTTCCATATATCTGGCCTCTGTGAATGTTGGTGTCACCAACCTAGAAAAGGAATATAAGACAAAATAATTAATTTTCAGTTTTGGAATGAGAAATAATTTCATATTAAAACAAGTTTAAAAATTTTTTTTGACATCATCTGTAAATTAAAAGGCATATATGGGTGATCTATAAGTTGGTGGTGGGGTTGATGAAAGTAGGATAGGAATTTTAGTTTTGCAAATTAAAACTGCTTAGAGAGAGCTTTAAAGTAAAAACAGAAGGGATACTAATGCAAACTTGAGAAATGGCAACATTAGTCACATGATAAATATTCATTTTTCCTTAGTTGTCACAAGTGACCTGCCTTAATACAGAAGAATCATGTACATGAAAAGATCGTCTGGATTTGTTTTTGTTCTTACATGTCTACAAACATCTCAGCTTAAAAAATTAAGCCCCAGTGTGATTTAGGTATGAAATTAAACGCATAGCCAGGAACTTCAGAGAGTTAAGAAGGTAATAGGTTAGGTGAACAGTTAAAACATGCCGAGTGATCCGTGCTATCATGTAGCAAGAATGTGATACTGTGGGGAACGTATGGGTAAGTGCCCCATGAATGGAAGAGGGTGGAGTGTGAAGAGAAGGATTCATGGAGCTGATGATGGAACAGAGTCTCTGAAAAGCAAATAGTTACAGAGCGGAAAATTAGGTTTTAAATGAGGACAACAGAGAGCATGAAGTATGCATACTGGGTTGTTCACGAGGTGGGAGACAGATCGTTGAAAGTGATGAAGCAGACAGATTGGCTGAGGTCAGATAATGGAGGGTTTTGTGTTTCATATTAAATGGTTTGGATTTTCTCCTCCGCTCATTGGAAAATTACAGAAAGGTATAAGCAAGGGAATCACATGATCCTATGTGTTTTTCATGAAAGTTTAGTAATGTATTGGAAAAACATTCTGACCAGAGGTGGGGAAAAATACACTCATATACATGCATATAGAGAAATACTTCACACATACTTAGTAGGGGAAAGGAACAGGAACGTTCATTTCTGACCTTGTGTTATTTAGTTTCATATCAGGAAAAAATGCATGAAATTTTATAGTCCTACTTTCTGACCATTTTAATTCTAAGTATTTGCCTTTCACTGTCCTTTACTATTTCCCAGTTTGCCCTGAAACTGGGACCGAAATTAGTGACAACTTACCTTCATTTAACTGTTTGGTAGGGTGAGTGCGTGATACGAAAATGAAGTTGATACTTGGGAAATATTCTCTTTTGTGACTTTTTATCATGTTTTAACTGCTCTTTTAAGTCAATAAAGGGATTTATTTTCATTCAGTGTTCAATAAATCATTTTTGCAGTCTCACCCTTATTGCAGATATTGTGTTAGGCACCATTTGTCAATCTCTGAGCCTCTGATTATTTGGAAGTTGGAAGGAAAATGTGTAAAGTTCCAATACATACAGTTATTTGAAATAGTGGTGGGGAAAACAGGAGAGACTGAGGAAGAATAGCCTGATTAATCTTAAAAATACTAGGGATCTGTTGTGTGCCATTTCTTGTAAAAGGCTTTATTGCATGGAAAGTGGAAGAGACAGGGGCAGCATTTGGGGCAAAGTACCTTGATGCATTCCTTTATTATGTAGCTTATTTGTTCATGTTTGTGTGTGTCTCCAATCACACTGGGAGCTCCTTCAGAGTAAAGACTTGATCTTTGCTGTTGTTCTATCCAGTAATTTAACATGGCATCTGAAACACCACTGGTACTCTTAATCCCTGTCAAATGTTGACATGTTGAACTTTTCTTAAGGAATTTAAATTTCTGTTCATGCCCTAATCTTGATAGTTATGCATAATTGCTGGACCTGTTTCCAAAACTGCATTTTATGACATATCACTATGATTTTTTTTTAAAGATATGTTTCTTGATGACATAGTCCATTTTGGTTTCAGGTTATAGTACTAGCAAAGCAGATACCTTTCAAAGCTGTGTGAAACTGTTGTTTTGGGAGGCTGTTACACAATGGCCAGTGTCCATCTCAGTCTCCCAAGACCGTTTGACCCATTCTACTTTTTTTAAGATTTTATTTATTTATTTGAGAGAGAGAGTGAGCAAGTGAGAGAGCACGAGCAGAGGGAGAAAGAGAAGCAGACTCCACGCTGAGCAGGGAGCCTGATGCAGGACTCGATCCCAGGACCCTGAGATCATGACCTGAGCCGAAAGCAGACGCTTAACTGACTGAGCCACCCAGGCACCCCTGTTTGACCCATTCTAACACCACTAACCCTCTATACTCCTACCACCTCCACACCCTCCATACTGCCATTAATACATAAAGCTTCAGATAAAGGATCTAGCCTGGTTTGATAGCCAGAGAAATGCTTTTATAAATAAGAAACTTAATTAAAATATTGGTTTCTTACTGAAAGAAGTACGTAATTAAAAATGAAATGATTTCTAGGGCCATAGCTCCCTATATTTTGAAAAGCCAGTCTTTTTCAGACTTTATAGTTGTGGCATCTCTAAATATTCACAGCTCTAGTTAGAGGAGGGATTGAAATTGAGTCAGGAAAATTAAAGCATTAAAGAAATGCTATGTTTATTGGAGCCATAATAAGAAATGGTCACGTTAGTGACCTTAACAAAAGCCTGTGGAAATTTAAAATAAAAACACAGCTTTTAAAGCATTTTTTTAAAAAGTGTTTTCTTTTTCCTCAATGGGGTGACCTGCAGATCCCAGTGCCACAAGGGGAGAAGGAGAGCTCAACTGTAAGCCGGCTAGATTTAGAAGGCTCATGTTTCAGGTTTGAGATTATCCATTTGAGAGAGCTAAAATTAAGAAAAAATAAAAAGACATATTAGCCCCATCAAAACTCAGTATGTGCCTGATGTTATATTATGCTGCATTAATACTTAAATAATAAAACAAAGTTTCTGTCCTTAAAACTTCTGAGGATTAGGGGCGCCTGGGTGGCTCAGTCGTTAAGCGTCTGCCTTCGGCTCAGGTCATGATCCCAGGGTCCTGGGATCGAGCCCCACATCAGGCTCCCTGCTCAGTGGGAAGCCTGCTTCTCCCTCTCCCACTCCCCCTGCTTGTATTCCCTCTCTCACTGTGTCTCTCTGTCAAATAAATAAATAAAATCTTTAAAAACAAAACAAAACTTCTGAGGATTAGTGAGGAAATGGGTATGTAATTGAATAATTATATTACGTGGTGAGTGATATAACAGAAGCATGTGCAAATATCTAGGAGGAATTGAGGAAGAATCGAATAACATTGTCTAAAATAAAATCAAACAGATATATAGAAGAAAGGGGAATTTTTAAACACAATTTAGCTTCAGAAAATCTGTTAGGAGCTTTCCACACAACATTTAGTATTGACTGGATAGGACAAAAGGATATCTGAAAAAGAAGTACCTATAATTTGTTTATTTGAATTTGAAAGTAAAATTGCTATGTTACATAACTATGAAGACTGCATATACTTAACTAGATGAGTTTGCTGTTAATAGTTTCTTAGTAAGGAAACATCTTTATGCCCTACATTTTGTTAGTGTGATAAAAATGCCATGTATATATTTTTTATTTCTGAAGTTTTTTATTTTACAAATGGACAAAAACTCCAGTTTTCATAAACTTTTGCAAAATGGCATTTGCAGACAATATCCTTCTCTTTAAAAAAGGGACTGTGTTATTTTAAAAGAATAAAAATTAGATAAAATATAATTGATTTAGTTATAACCTCACTCAATCGAAAAAATGATATTTAATTACATATATTGTCATCTTTTCTCTCTGGACTGCTACCTTTGAAGTTAGAAAAGATCCCAAAAGGCAAATGTAGAACCTGCTCACTCAGGATGCACCCTGGGAAGGGTAACATGTTTACATGATAGGAAACCTCTTTTTACGGACTTTGCATGTTATCTGAAATATGGAAGTGGGCCTAGCCTAGAAATGGAGGAGGGGAGTCCTAAGTTTAGATCCAGTGGGATGATTGACAGCCCTGCCCTTGATTTGGGTCCCTTGGCCTTAGGCAACTCATCTCATCCTGTGGGCTCTGGATTCTTTCTCTGTAGAATGAGGGAACGGGACCAGGGATCCCAAAGGTTCTTTCCTAATAGAGGAGGATATTGTTATCCAAGAAAAAGTGGTACCAGGAAGAGATCACTTAAAATGAAATCATTTAAAATGCTGTGCACAATTTCATAGTTAATATTGGAGAAAAGTTTGACTAGAATATTTCCTAAAAAATCAAATGAATGATTCTCTTTAAAATTATGTTATATTTTGCTTATAAAATTTAGGTTGCTGTTCTACTAGGTACTCATTGTTACAGTAATGAGTAAGTTGTGTGGACTTTTTTGGCATGGTCACTGTGGGATAACAGTAGTCACTGTATCCTTCATTCACATTGAATTGTTAAGCACTTTCATAGAAATGGCCACTTTCGCAAAATGATCTGGAGGCTTCGATAATTTTTCCAAGGTTCTCTTTCAATCTTTTGATTTGCAAATATTCCTCTTCTGAAGGCCCTATGATCTCACCATTCCTATCTGTGTTTTCTTTTTCAGTTGTTTAACTGGTCCAACTCAACCGCATCCTCATTTCTCAATGGCTAAACACAGGACTCCGAGTGTTCTCTAGTCCACTTCCAGCACTTCACATTATCCTTTCTTTTTCAAGATTTTCAATTTGCAATTTTTCACTGCATTGCCAGGTTCCGGCCAGACTGACTGTAGGGTTGAAAAGACAAGAGAATAAGGCAGACAAGAATTTTCAAATGTGTATGTAGCCACTTAATTGGCAAGTATTTCTGAGTTACTTACCTATCTTTCTTCAGTGCTGAAATGTGTGGACTGATATAACAAAGAGATAGTGCATCCTTCTCCTATAAACTTCTTTGACTCTGGTTCTTGTGTGGCTAAGTATAGGAGTCTTATCCTGGATCAGACTGCAGCTTTTTGGAATACTTTTTTCTTTTTTTCTTTCTTTTTTTTTTTTTTTTTCCTAAATCCAAACAAGGAAGAGATTCAGGTGACAGCTCCTTCCAACCACCTCACTTGCTTTTCCTCCTGAAGCCTGTTTTTCTCATTGGTCGACCCTCTGGTCTCTGATCTGCAGCCACCAGGACAAAGGGCAGAGAAGGTGAGAGAGTCAATGTTGGATGGAGGCGAAGCAGAAGAAAACAGAGAGGTTTGTCGGTGGAAATAAATTCCATAGAAGTTATGAAATATAAGCTGAGTGTTTGCATTTAATGGACTCTGCAGGTTGTTCTAGAGAGAGAGAGAGGGAGAGCAAGTGGGAAAGAAGAAGGAGGAGGTGAAGGAGTGGGTGAGGAGGGAAGGAAGGAGACTTAGAGAAAGAGAGAGACAGAGAAGGAGAGAAACTGAGACTTAGATTTTAGTAAGTACACTGAAAAACAAACGTGCAAAGGAACTAAAGAGTGTGTGGTTTCCCTACCCACCACTGGAGGAGGAAACTGACTGCCCTGGACATGCTCTTGGAGCTGAGGCAAGGGCAGACAGAGTGCCTGGCATTTCTAATCACAGAACCACTCGTCACAAAAACATCATCTTATGTATCTTTTTCTTCCATGTGGCCAGATGGGGGCAGGTAGGAACCACAGTGGATTGTTTCTTCATTTTCCTTTTCTTAATTTCTGTTCTTTGCACTTTCAGGTCTATTTTTCTCTGCTTAATATTGCAACTAATCCCTTTCTATTTTGTCCTTGTCTGTCCATGTTGGCCTCAGTGTTTCTGTGCTTTTGGGTAGTTTCTAGCACTGTAGTCACAATGTTTTTTCAGAACTGGATCTCCACTCTTTTAAAGAATGAATCATGGAACAGTACATCAAAAACTAATGATGTAATGTATGGTGATTAACATAACATAATAAAAAAAATAAAAATAAATAAAAAAATAAAAAAGAATGGGTTTTTGTACAGGATAAGTCTCTCTTAGATTCAACTCAGTTAACTGATACGCCCTACATTTTAGGAAGCAAATCCATTCCCAAAAGATAAAGCTGCTAGCCCAGTGGTTAGAGGTCAGGGTGAAGCCAGAATGAATCAGTGCCATCATTCCCCGTATAATAGCCTTCAAACGTACCTTGCGAAACAGGAGTTTCTTCAACTCTCTTTCCAGGGGATAGAGGAAAGGAAAAAGCAGTGCACAGTGAGGGAAAGTAAGAGAAACAGGGAATGAGCATTTAAAGGAAAAAAAAAAAATAGAAACACAGGGTACATTTCAAAAGCTAAATAATGCTGATAGCAGAACGGGCCCATCATTTGTACCCCATAGCCGAGAGTTTTCTAATCTCAATGAAGATCAGTGATGAACAGCACAAAATGTATCATAAAATTGCTTAAACTGTTATCTGGCGGCATGGACTAAGATTTACTCAGATTTTATCTTAACCTTTAAACAGAATGTTTGAAATAGGACTTAGTTTGTTATGAGACAATTTTTAAAAAAATGAAATATAGCTATATAGTTACCAGGGATTTTTTGTAAGTGAAATCTTGGTGTATTCAAAATGGACAGTCATCGTAAGAAACAGGAATAGGTTGGAAGAAGGTACAAATTATACATAAACAGGTAAGGAGAAGTCAGCTGATAAGAGTCTTACTAGAGATGCTGTTATTAAACATTACAGCATTTTCATATGTATTTTAATTATATTTTTGTTTTATCTGTTAAGCATTTCAAAGATATAACTTCATATTATGGTTAGTTATTTGTAAAGTTATGTTTTTAATTTTACTTGTAATTCTATCAAATCCTTCTTATTTTTGTTTTTGTGAAGTATTAGTTTAGTGAGCTTTACGCAGTACTAAGACTCCACTAAATATTTAACATAAATATTGCCAGGGGAGACTTTAAGATTAAAAATTAGAATAGAATTTGGGTTTTAATGTTGACCCCATCACTCTAGTTGTGTGATCCTAGGAAATTTAATAGGCTCTTTGAACTTTTGATTATTAGTCTGTAAAGTGTATTACTATATGGAGCAACTGTAATGATGTTTTTATATTTAACAGTGTCTAGCACAAAGTACCTGATTAATGTATGGTAATTTACATTATAACTACATCAGTATATTTTATAAAGACCCCAAGTTTTCATAATCCTTTGTTGAAAGACCCTTATATAAGAAATTCTAATAATATAAAACTTTTAAAAATAGAAATTTATAATATTTTAATATTAAACCTGGTTAAAGGATTCCATCTTTAAGGTCAAGAACAGGGGTCAGAAAACTTTTTCTGTAAAAGGTCAAATAATAACTATTCTAGGTTTTGTAGGCCATACTATCTCTCATTACAGAGCTCTGCTGTTACATCACGAAATCTGTCATAAGTAATAAGTAGACAAATGGACATGGCTGTGTCTCAGTAAAACTTTACGAAAACAGGCAGTGGGTCAGATTTGGGCTATGGGCTTTCATTTGTCAACCTATGTTGCAGACTGTCTTCTTTTCCTTCCTTTCACTCACTTATCTTTCAAAAAAAAATAACCACCTGGTTTATTGGCTCTCAGAAATAAGGTGCATGTTTCTATGCCAAGATCATCAATCTTTACACACTGACCCTTACTAAGAAAAGATCATTTGGATTTAAGCCTGCATGACTTAGAGTTTGCTCGGAGAAACAAAAGTTCTAAGAGTGATGCAGAAGAAAGGATTTATTGTAGGATTTGACCACACACATGGAGGGAGCTGGTTAAAGTGTGGGTGAGGCTGTTGCTTCTATGTCTGGTGTTGGGCTGATGTCAGCTGCACAGCAAGTGAAGGAGGAAAGATGCGCATGAAGTAGGAGAGAGCAAAGACAAACCAAAGCCACAAGGACCAACTGGAGCCCACATCAGCCCCTTCCCAACTTGACCTCCAACTTCAGTGATACAGGTGACTCCCAGAGCTGGTGCTCTTCTCCACGGAGCTTGTTATATGCTCCTGGTGTAGTTCCTAGTTCAACATTGCTCCTGCTTCGCTTCCTCTTTGCAAATCTCCTAGACAGTTCTTAACTGTTACCAAACTACGGTACAAACCTCCCTGAATTCAAGTATTTTTTGCCAAGGAATTCAGAGGACAATGTCAGTCAGTGTCATTAAAGTTTAAACATGCTTCCCTTACGTTCGTTGGCTTTTAAAATAGCCTTGCTGATAAATATTGCTGGCTTTAGTATTTTAGTTGCCTCTGTAGAGCACCGACATTCCCTCTGTACTTATAACTTATCTCTATTAATAATTGAATAACTTCAAGAAAACATGAGGTGCGATCATCAACTAAGTTATCAACACCAAAGCTTCTATTCAGGATGCAGTTGGAATTTCAGCTTTCCCGAGACTCAGTCTTTTCTCATTGCTCATTCCCTCCTGTCCCATTCTCTCATATTTTCTATTATCATCAAAATAATTGGCTGGAAGCCCACATATTTCTATATCAAAGGCAATTTTCTCTCTTCAGTCTATCAGAACCACTACTAGAGGGCAAACCTGAACATTACTTGAACCTAGTCACTAGTCAGTAAATACAATTCTGAAGCTGAATCTGGCTTAAGGACATTTAAACAAATTTGGGGAAGATATTCCTTGTTATATTTTCTGCATTTACTGTCTCTGACTCATCCTCAGAAAGCTTCCTATCAAACGCATTTCCTAACTGTGTCATCATGAAACTAGATAATGTCCAAACACCCTCAACCACAGGAACAATAATAGGAGACTAATGCCCCACCTAGATAAAACAAAGCAGTGATGTTGGTATTCAGCAACATAGCCTTAGAGCTCTCCTGTGGTGGGGGCAGGGGGGCAGTCCTCATGCTAATAAAAAAAAAAAATACAAACCAACCTCACTGTGGATGTTTGCGGAGCATCCAATATTAGTTGCAGTTCCCCTACCTAACTTACACACATTTTGAAATATAGCTTTAAGTGCTGTCAATGGCACAGACTTTTCCTCTGTTAAGTTTAAGCCCTGTGAAATAAGTCATGAACCCCTTGCTGCTCACAGGGTGGGTACTTTGGAACAAGCAGATAGGTATCACCTGTGAGCTAGTCCCAAGCCCAGAGCTGCTGAATCATCATGTACATTTTATTTTATTTTTTATTTTTATTTTTTTTAAGATTTTATTTATTTGCGAGAGAGAGAATGAGAGACAGAGAGCATGAGAGGGAGGAGGGTCAGAGGGAGAAGCAGACTCCCTGCCGAGCAGGGAGCCGGATGTGGGACTCGATCCCGGGACTCCAGGATCATGACCTGAGCCGAAGGCAGTCGCTTAACCAACTGAGCCACCCAGGCGCCCCCCTCATCATGTACATTTTAACAAAATCCCTTGTCATATATTTGCACGTTAAGGTATAAGTGCCAACTTAATTCTTGGAGTCTTCTCATTAAATTGGAAATCATAATACATAAATGGTCAAAAGGATTAAATGAGATGGTATGTGCTGAGTGCCTGGCACTGAAGCCTGGGGCAAAAGGACTTCCCTCTTTACTTAAGGGAAGGAATGGGTGCTTTTGTTCCTCTCTGCTTGATCATGAAGGCTGGTGGAAGAAGTTTTGACTAGTCAAGGGAATCATTGGGAAATGGTCCTCTCCCTCAGAGAAGAGCAGGGGCCTACAGAAATGTGTCCACCTTTGGGATTTAAGCATTGAGACCATGCACGTGGTCGACCTCAGCAATCTCAAGAAAACCATTCCAGTGAGACCCCTCCTCTCTACAGAGGGAGTGCCTTGTATGTTTGGCTAGATCTAGATTCATTTAGCAGCAGGGCCACATTTTTTTGTTGGTATGTCTGCTTCCTACATAATGAGGGTTTTAAAACATTTTTTTTTAACTGTGTTTAATTTGTTCATAAGTAAATCCCCAGAAGGAAATTACCCTTTGGGAACTTTGTAATCAGTCTTCTAGCCCCGAAGTCAAAGACAATTATAGCAATGGATGCAATGTCAAGCCCATCAGGAACTGTCCATCATTCGTTTCATTTAAAAATGGGTGTGGAGCACCCACAATCTGTAAAATGTTTTAAAAGTTACTCTTAATCTTATTGTGCTTATTGTGCCAGTGGTTGAGATTATTGTAGGCAGATGGCCCATGTGCCTGTGAATAGTGTGAAAAAGATAAGAAAAAATACTTTTTGTGTGCAAGCTTATTTATTATGACTGATAAGTAGCCCTTATATCAAAGAAGGAAGAAGCATAGGGAAATTGCAAACTAGCCTTCTTTTTATCTTTTAATGCCAAAGATAGCTAGGTTTGCATTTATGTTGCTTACATTGATTTCAGTATGTGAACATACTGATTGAGCCTTCTAACTGCTATGAAAAAGCAAATGTGTGGATTTTTAATACTAACAATAATGATAAATATAAATATGTATATATGTAGTATTTCAAACAAATTGTTAAACAATACTTTAATGAATTTGATCACTGGTTTTTCCCAGTGAGATTATTTGTCTGCTTTTAATGTTTTCTAACTGAAGACATCATTAGAACAGTATATAAGCTATGTATCTTACACTATCCATTTGACGCTTTCACACTATAAAAACAAAATATTCTGGAACAGTGTTGTGGTGTTATTGCAATCAGTATTTCCAGATATGTGTGTGTGTTTCTGGAATATATATGTTTGATATGATTTCCAATGTGTATATATGTATACATATATATATAAGTTCATATATATACATATGTGTGTATATATTTGACACTGATGATTCAGAAAAAAAATTCTATTTCATTTATCTATGTCTTTGATCAGTGTGTATTATGTTTTTGTTTCTTATCAGGTTGTAGAAATATTGCACCACTTTAAACTGTTCTTAGGGGTTGTATTTTACTGATAGGCATTTTACTCTATTTGTCCAGTTTGATCACTACACTTTAGTGCACCATAAACAGGGTTTAATGACTGCTGTCTAGTTTCTGAAGGTGCTAAGCTTAGCAGGATTACACTGTGATGATCATTGCTTTGAATCTGACAGATTTTATGTGTTTCAAAACAACATGGGTACTGATAATGCATGACCTGTTTGTTTATAAAGGACTGGAATTTGCCTTTCTATTATTTCACTCTCCTGGGGCAACCCTGAATAATTCTGGGCTCTCCTTCATACGTGGCCTTTAGTTGAGTTATCATGGATGTGAATTATCATGGATGTGCCAAGTCTTTCCTTCTGCTAAACATCCTCATTTTCTTCGACTGCTCCATAATATCCTCATTTGTAGAGCTGTTTCTATCTCTGGCATCTTTTCATGATCTACTCTAATTAAATGTGTGTTAATGAGCACATATCTTGGATGTTGTTTAATATTGCATTTGGCTTTTTTTGTGTTCACGTTACAAACGTATTCTTGGCTCATCTAGAACAACTATGGTAGATCTCCTTGTCTTTTACTCATTTGGTTGACCTTTCGACTATAATCTAAGTATGTAATTTTATGTTGATCCCTATTAAATTTCAGTTTAGTTATTTGGCCATTTATATTAGGTCATCAAAAGTGCATATCATGATCTCTATTCTGTTCTACTGATCTGTGTGTTTTGTTTTTATGCCAATATCCTACTGTTTTAATTACTGTAGCTTCATAATATAGTTTGAAATCAGAGAGTGTGATGCCTCCAGCTTCGTTCTTTTTTCTCCTCAATATTGCTATTTGTTTTTGGGTTGTTTTGTTTTTGGTTTTGGTTCCACACAAATTTTAGGATTATTTCTTTCATTTCTCTGAAAAATACCATTAGAATTTTGTTAGAGATTGCATTGAATCTGTATATTGCTTTGGGTAGTATTAATGATTAGTTCTTTCTATATCTTAACTGTATCAAAGTCAAATTCTGATTGTGATATTGTCTTATTTTCTTGGAAGATATTGGGGAAATCTAAAGAGTATAGGGTTGGGGGGCTAGTGCCTCTTATGACATACTGATCCTATGGAATTTTCCTTAAGAAAAAATTTTTGTGGTCAAATAAATTTGTAAAATTACTTATACTGTTTTTCCTGTCTTGCAGATTTTCAGTCATCATTATTAGATAATCAAAACTTCTGAGAAGTTCTACAGTTAGGAAACCAATTTAAACTTATATTTCCCAAATTTATTTGACTACTGAATTATTTTCAAGTAATGTTAGTGACATATCATTAAGCGTTCTGCTTGATACATTTTGTGAGTTGTTAATTTATTCTATTGGATCTATTTAATTTTGATTTGATTTTCCAATAATATCAGCTGCTATTTCAACATCTGTATAAAAATGTAAGTATTTGATAGATGTGATATTTATCTTGATCTAAGATAATGAGAAAAATGGTGAAAAGTGAGTATTAGGACAAGGTACTGGAGCTCTTACCTCAGCTTATTATCTGTCCCATGATTATGTGATAATCTCTGATTATCATTGTTCAACCAGAAAATATTCATCTATCGGACATAACATCCATCTTATGCTACTTCATCTTGTTCACAAAATTAGAATAAGGATATATTATCTAGTGTCTTAAAATCAGAATATTTCTCTAATTCAAAAAAATCTAGTATATAGCAAAGGTCATCTCTGTTGTGTTGTGCTTTAAATTTTTGGAACTGCAGAGTAGAAAATACTTATTATAGATCACATAGACTTAATTAAGTAGTATGTGACCCATTGAGGAAATCAGAGTAAGAGAACCCTAGTTATCGTTTGTCTTATATGTAATAATGTAGAGCATGCATTTGTTTTCTATTTCATACAGACTCAAAACACACATATAAGGAGCTACTATTCTACTTGATGGAAGATCTTACTTGAAATTCTACTAGATTTTGTAATTTTATTTGTCAAAAATCCAACAGCAGTGGTGATTTCTTCAGATGTAGAAAATAGACCAAATAAGTCCATATTGGAAGATTTTTTGTGCTTGCTAGGACTTCCTCAGTGAAATATTTCTTCTTCTTTAAAAAAAAAAAAAAGGAAATAGGGAGATCTAAATTCCTTACTTTGACATACATACAAATTTGAATAAAAACTCCACAGCTGGAAGCTGTTCTAAGTAAAATCATAAGTTTATGCAAAATCTAAACTCTAAATGACATCTCTATATTAATTATACTATGTCTGCAAGGAAAGATATATGAATATAAACCATTAAAAGTTGGAAATGTCATTAGGAGACAGGCACAGGGGTGCCATAAGTTCCTCATTTTTCACTTATAAATATGACTTGTATTTAGCTAATGTGATACATTCCTATTTTTGTGTATTAAAATGCCAATAAAATGGTATATACCTAAATCAGTATAAACTAAATATAGCTAAAAATATTTATCACACTTATTTCTTAATCACTCTTTTTGTCAAGCTGTTATTCTTCAGTTTATATTGCTACTTTTGGCACAGTATAGTTTCTAATCCCTCATATGGTCATGTCCTGAAGTGTGTATGTAACTGCCTACTCATATTTTTAATTCCGTATGTGTTACAGTGATACATTGGATGGAGTTTGCAATTGGCGTTAGAGATGGATACTGTTCATTTTATGAAATAATTGAAGTAGGAGAAAAAGATATTTTGTCATTACGGAGGTGTGCAAGCTCTAGAACTGTCCACAATGATGACATCCTAAATCTGTCTCGAGGCTACAAAGTGCTCAGCCCCTACCATGAGCACTGACCACCCAATAATGAATGATCTTTTAATGGGGTTCTATGTTAAGAGTGAACAGAGGTAATATGATGAGTCTTCCATATGCTGTATGTCCTAAAAGGTCTACATACATTAAAGAGCTGTAGTTCCTGTTCTTCAGGAGCATAGTGATTTTATTGGGACTTAAGTGTTATCATTGGCTCCAAGTGACAAGGTAAGTCATTTATCTCCTTTTAACTTTAATTTCCTAATTTGGATAAGTTGGATGACAATACATGCTTAAATTTTTTTATGATGATATATAGGCTATGAGAATTTTCTCCCTTCTCTATTTATTGTTTAATAAAGTTGAGTTATTTAGACATCAAAAATGACTGTCATTTCCAGCATTTCCCAGGACCTGTGCAATAATCTTGCTTTTACTCCTATCCTAAGATTCGAACTGTTAGGGCATTTACTTATCTCTAGTTTAGTGTTCTTTTTACACACACACACACGTACACACATACACATGCACAACCATCATTCTATATGTTATCTCTCTGCTTTTCTGGAAATACAAATTATTAGAATAATATTATTAGTATATGGAAATATTTTAGAAGAAACAGTAACCTTTCCCTGAGGATTTAAACCTTTCAGTGCTCGGTGATAAAGTATAAAACACAAACAGTAAAATGAATTCAGCTAACATTCAAGTAGTTTTTTTCCTTCTAAGTATGGTGCTAAATTAGGGATGGAAAGTTATTGAAACCAAGAGTCTTTAAAATAGCTGTTTAATGTCATAGGTAACAGGCTAAGTATCCTTAGCAGAAGGAATCATCACTACCTAGTTACTTTTGCTTAGCTACAATCCTTTCAGTGTAATTGTCTACAGAATCACTAATAAATGTATTATAATTGGAGACTTTGTTTGGATATTGTATTTGATGGAATGGTATAATAGCTAAAATTTACAAAGTTCTCATTATATGTTAAACACAGTGCTTAATGCATTGTTGCATGACATTTGTTGCTGAAAGAAGTTCTAGCGTCAAAATTCATTCTTTTAATTGATTTTCAATTCAAACACAGATTTCTTGAAAATCTGATAGAAACATTTAAAAGTAAAATATGTATCAAAATAGACTTTTGTTTCCACATTTGCAAATCAAAAAGGCATAAAAGAAATCCACAAATACAATTTGGGAATTTTCTGGGGCGCCTGTTAAACGTCTGCCTTCAGCTCTAGTCATGATCCTGGAGTCCCAGGATTGAGCCCTGCATCGAGCCCTGCATCGCATTGGGTTCCCTGTTTAGTGGGGAGTCCTCCTCTCCCTCTCCCTCTGCTCCTCACCCCACTCATGCTCTTCTCTCTCTCTCTCACTCTCTCTCAAATAAATAAAATCTTAAAAAAAAAACAATTTGGGAATTTTCTGTGAACTTATTAATGTAAGCTGGTATAGTAAAATGCACACAAATCAATTAGTTTATAGAATTGTTGCTCTTTTTAAAGTGCAATCATATTCTTTTTTTTTTTTTTTTTTTTAAGATTTTATTTATTTATTTGAGAGAGAGAATGAGAGAGAGCGAGTACATGAGAAGGGGGAGGGTCAGAGGGAGAAGCAGACTCCCTGCCGAGCAGGGAGCCCGATGCGGGACTCGATCCAGGGACTCCAGGATCATGACCTGAGCCGAAGGCAGTCGCTTAACCAACTGAGCCACCCAGGCGCCCAAAGTGCAATCATATTCTAAAGGACTGTATCTTTATATCTTTTATTTAGCTCGTTGTATAAAGTATTTCTAAAGATTTGTAAATTCTTTATACAAAAAGCTTAAATATTTTTTTCCACCTAATTACTTCTCAAGGTGTGCTGTTTGGACCAGCAACATCAGTATCTGCAGGGAGATTAGAAAATGTCAGGCTCCATCCAAACCTATTGAATCAGAATTTGCATTTTAACCAAAGCCCAGCTGATTCATACACACATTTGACAAGTTCTATGTACTTTTAAAAAATACATATAAGTGCTTTTAAATATGCTATTATTATCATAGGGTCATAGAGAAAAAAGTCACATAAAGTGTTAATATAAGTATATAACAAATATATAACAAAGTATTAAACTTTTCTTTATATCAGTAATATTTCTTTTAACACTTTTTAAAATGATTTATGTTGTGAATTTGCACTTTGAAATGAGTAGAATATATTTAGAATTACATGTTATGAGATTTTTAAATTATTTTATGCATTATTAAAAATGGAGTGAAAGAAAAATTGAGGCAAGTTTAAGGAAAGCATTTCTTTGAGCTTAAAATTTTTTATACCACAAGGGGGTGCTAATGCTTTTGATTTGCAATTTGAAAATTTACATCTAGATAAAAATTAAGTTTTCAAAAAAGAATGACTATGTCTTATATGTAAGTAAACTCCACACAGAACAAAATGGTGTAAATTATTAAAATAGAAATCTGGGTTATAAATCAAACTTATTTTACAAGTTGCTTTTATGTACAAAGATTAGAAAACTTCATATTTCCATTGTTTTTTGAACATTCTGCAAAATTTAGAGACAATTTTAGCATAAAAACATTGAAGAGAATATTCTGAAATATGAACAGTGGCTACAGCATGAGACTAACATTATGGGAAACTGTTATACTCTTTATGTGTTTCTGTGTATTTTCCATTTCATATTCTTACCATGGTCATGGGAGATTACATTTAAAACCAGGAAAAAAAAAATTAAGAAGGAAAGGAAGGTAGGAAGGAAGGAAGAAAAGATTTAACAGTCATTTGTCAAGATATGTTGGGGCTAATACTCAAATTTTGCTTGAAACTTACAAATGATTTAAATGTAAGAAAGACACAAGAAACAAAGAATTTGAAGTCTTGTGAATAGGATTAAATAATATTTGCAGTGCTAAGATACCTCCTGAATTTTCCTCTTCATGTAGTATTTACCAAGGCTACAGGAAAGTAACATAACTTGATTTTGGATTCCTGCTTAAATCAGTGCAACATTAGATATTCTCTCAATAGAAATTTCTTATTGAGTGAGACTACACCTAAACTAGTACAAATGTGTTCCTCTGGCAGGATATACTAATTCTTTTTAAATCAGGAGGGTAACTTCAATGTGGTTGCCTTCCTAAATCTAGAACAAACTTGGTGGCCAACAGAAGTGGTTTCTTAGAGGCCAACAGAAGTGGTTTCTTAGAGGCTTCATTAATGTGATAATAAGATAATAAGTAATTTAGCCCCAGGAGAGAAAAAACTATGGCAAAATTTTTAGTGAAAGATATGTATGGTTCATTGTAGATGAAATATGATATGTAAATATTTACCTGTTCTCCAGTACTTATTATCACAGTCCGAAGAACTTAGCAGGTTTTGCTTGGTTTGCCATCATTTTGCCATTAGTATATAAACTATACTTGAATATCACTAATATATTTGAATTTCCTACAGTTGCATGTCTAATCAAAATCTGATCTATTACTCTTCTACTTTTGACAGAAGATCTTGCTTAGAGAAAAAAATACCATATCATTTAAAAGTTAAAAGCAAACAACCGATCACAATTCCTAAACATGCTTTTACTTTCTTATTTGGAGTATTTGCCAGTACCAGCCCTCAGTAAATCAATATGTAAAATAATTAAATCTGTTTCTTTGTTAAGGGGTAGAGGTCTTTAGATGTTTATAAAGCACAAGCCTACCTCATTAAAAGAATACAGCACAGGTCTTCCAAAATTGTGCAGAAAATATATATGTTTTAATGTCCAAATGAGAATTAATGAGTAACACCTATTTAGGTGGCTGGTGTTCCAGATTCTGCCCCTCTGAATTCTTGTCCCCTTAAGGTTCTGAGATTTTATTTTTTATGATCATAACTGTCTTGCTGCTCTCAAGTGCAGAAACTTCTTTGCCTTGATTCTTGACATGAGAGAATTCCTAAATAATTTTTCTCAAATTTTATGTGAACACAAAATGGAAATGTTTGATGAGATCAGAACTTAAATTTTTTTTTCACTTTTTCAAAGCATCTCCATTCTTAAAAATGCAATTAGAGGGGTGCCTGGATAGCTCAGTGGGTTAAGCGTCTGCCTTTGGCTCAGGTCATGATCCCAGGGTCCTGGGATCAAGCCCCACATGGGGCTCCCTGCTCAGCTGGAAGCCTGCTTCTCCCTCTGCCACTCCCCCGCTTGTGTTCCCTCTCTCTCTCTGTCAAATAAATAAAATAAATAAAAAATCTTTAAAAAATGCAATTAGAAAGACTGAACCAGGTATACTTATACCTGACTTAGTATATAAATATAAGGACACATTAATATAAAGACACAGTTCCAAAGGACCTAGTAGTTCTTTAAATTCATTCTTCTTGGCTTTGTTCCTTCTCAGAAAATACCAGTTTCTTGGTCAGATAAACTTTGATTACTGTCTTATCCTTTATTGCCCTCAAGAACTGGTCTGCTGGTGTATCTTACCCCTTAAAGAAAAGTTGCAAACTTTTTGTTTTTCATGAAGCTTTCTCTGCCTTGCCTTTCCAGGTGTGTTCTATAGATCATCAGCCCCAGCTGCAGCGTCACCTGGGAGCTTGTTAGAAATGCACACGTGCATCCCATTACCATTTGTGGTCTGAAGGCTATGCCTAACTGAGTGCTTATTCTAAGGGCAAGGATGACTGAATAAATGAATTTTAGATTAAGGATGGCAAATAGAGGGCACATGTGCTAGTATTTTCCTCTATTCCGACCGGTGGTAATAACTATCATCACTAAATGAACATGTCACTCTTTTCCCTTGATCCCAGACTTTGCCTGAGACAAATTCTCAAACCAGCACTCTAAGTAGCCCTTAACATAGATTCACATTAAATTTATTCATCATAACTTATCTAAGCCTTCTGGACAAAGATTATCAACTTTGTTCACCCCTAGAGAAAAATAAGAGAAATTACTTTATAAATGGCTGCATATAAGAGCATTGCAATATAAATTCATAGTAAGTACAGAAACTAGAACAAATACATAATGAATGAGTGACAAGAGTTGACATGTAGGTAGTAAGTGAGAAAGGATTATTCATTCCCAGAACTGTAAAGAATATCTTGGACCAAGTCCCTGTAGACCAAGAACTTGTTTTTTCTTAAATAGAGAAACAGTATCAGAGCACTAAAGGATATGAGAAATAACCCAAGACTTGCCTTTTAAATTTATAAAAAGAAAAGAAGAAAAAGAAGAGGAGGAGAAAAAGGAAGAAAGGAAGGAAGGGGATCTAAAGTGTGTATTTGACTTGTTAATAGTTCTATTCATTTATATTATATTACATTAATGTATAATCATTAGAATTGGGATTTTTATTTCTTTAGTTGGAAGTACAAAAGAGAAAAAAATCCAGGTAATTTTATAATAAATGCTATCAGTGATAACATTATACTTATGCCCCTGATCAGGTTAATTCAAATAAGGTGTGTTCTGGCTTTAACAATTAGGTTGCAGAAGAGAACAGAGGTCATGAGAATGTTACATGGTAAAAAACTTGAGTTACAGGTTGCCTGGGTGGCTCAGTAGGTTAAGCGTCTGCCCTCGGCTCAGGTCATGATCCCAGGGTCCTGGGATTGAGGCCCACGTCAGGCTCCCTGCTCAGTGGGGAATTTAGTTTACTCTCTGCCTGCCACTCCCCCCTGCTTGTGCTCTCTCTCTCATAAATAAATAAATAAATAAATAAATAAATAAATAAAATCTTAAAAAAAGAACATAAAACTTGAGTTACTTATGTCTACCAGCATAATCAGTACCTAATACTAATAAATCATGAGAAGATACGCCTAATTACTTGTGAGAAAATGTGAAATTAAAGAATTTGTATCAAAATTATTAAATAATTTATAATATAATTTTACAGAGATAGCTTTTAATGTAAATAATGGAAAGATACTGATTTTTCTGATGATGGAGTTGCCTACTCCCTAGGCTCACATTGTTGAAAACAGGAATAAAATCTTTTTCTCCTCTAACCTTTCCCAGTGTCTAGAATGCGTTTAGAACCTAGTCAAGGTTCAGTGCAGAAAACCATTTAGCTATTTCAAGTGAAGAGTGATTTAATACAGGGATTAGGTGCTATCAAAATTATTGGCAGGATGAAGGAGCAAAAGTCAGGGTTCTAGGTTTTCAGTCTTTAGCTTCTATTGCTGATCCAAAGTTCCTAGAGCAGCTGCTTCTACCCAGAGATCAGGAAGCTTCACGAAACTGCCCTTAAGTCAGACCTGTCCTTCAGTGCCAAAGCTGGTAACTAGATGTGGAGACCAGTCGTGGAAGCCCACCATGGAAAAAAAAAAATCACATTCCTGTAATCTGTTTGTCTGGCATTACTACTGCCAGACGGAAAATGTCCTCTATCACCCTTGTCTTCCAATTTGTCAGTGCATCTCATGACAGAACCAAATTGCATCCAGAATTCTAGCTGCAAGAGAATCTCAGGAAAGTAATCCTCAGTCTTCTAACTCTTATGGAACTTGGAAAAGCGCATAAAAGGATAGGAAGGGGTGCTGAGCAGAAATAATGGTGAAAACATGTGGAGAGAAAGAATAATTTGCAGGAAGGAAAACAGTGCATATATGAGATGCCTCCTATGTATGAGAAACTTTAAAGGGCTTTTAAGTTACTTGGTGTTCCAAACAACTTTTAAATTATTACCCTAATATTTCAAACAACTTTTAAATTATTACTCTATTTATACTGAAGCTTAGAGAATTTAAGTAACTTAAACAAGTTCACATAACTAGTAAATGATAGAGCAAATGTTTAATATTTGAACTCCGTTTTCTCTGAGTAAAAAATTATTTCCCTATTCATCATATAGTGCTAATCTCAATGAATTCTTCAGATAAATAATGACCCCGGTATGCTTAAATTATTACTCATTTCCAAATCTCCACAGTGGTATTTTTCAATATATTGATCCAATTTCATTTTTTTTAAGTCAATAGGACATATGTATAAATGGTTCTCAACGAAAGTGTAAATCTATACTCTCAGGCCATCAATAGCTGTGAAGAATTTTGTAATTTATGTTTAATAATATTTAAAGAACCTAAGATTATAAATGATGCCCTTTTTCAAATTAGAACAAAATCAGAGTTTTTTTCAAACAAGGTCATTATCTCACTTCCATTCCAATTTGCATTCTTGAGAGGTTGAGATGAAATGGACATCCAGGAAATGCTACATAACATTATCTATTTAACCAGTTCCACATTCATTGTGAGTGGCTTTTACTGATGTTATGAATCCTAAAGTCTGTTACTTATGATTAAGTAAAAAAAAATTAAGTACAGGAATTTTTAAAAAATTATGGATATAAGAATATGTCATCTGTGTGAATGTGATCTGTCATGTGAAGGCAACCATGGAAAAAATTCACATTGCTGAAGCCTGTTTGTCAGGCATTACTGACATGGGATTAACAGTGTTTGAAAATTGCTGATGTAGAATAATGAGGACTTTTCTTTAGCTGTGGATTCATAGGCAATCACTTAGTGCATTAATCTTTTTATATTTCAACAAATATTATATGTGTACTGTTTGTAATGTATTATTATATAGGTAGAATTAGAAAATCTGCCCCTGATTCTTAAATGGTACCTCCAGACAGACCAGATCTGCTTCATTTTGCCCCCCAAAGTCCCTGGAGATTGTTGCCAAAAGTCCTCCATCCTCAAAGAATTCTCTGGGAGAAAAAAGTCTGTGGAACCTGATTAAAGAGTGAATGCAAACAAGGAAGGATGAGCAAAACAGAGTACTCATAAGGGTATCTGTTTTCCTCAGTGGGGGAGCTATTTTGTCCCACCAACTGAGATGTATATATCTTTCTGTGTAAATCGTACTTATATGCATATAAATACATATGTCCGTATCTTCAGTGTCTAATCTCTTAGGCACCAAATGCACAGAAAGAGCAAATGCAACACAAAGAGAACAGCTGGGAATCATTAGTCATAAGCATAGCTGGGATCAAGGTAAAAACCCTGCAGGTGGAGTGTTCTCTCTGACAAAGTAGTCCAGAAATCTGGAAAGAGAAACATTGTTTAAAACATAGATCTTAAAATAAATCATGACTGTAACTTCCTTTGGTCTTGGTTTTCTTTTCTATTTTTTTAAACCTGGTTCTTATTGCTTAAAAATGGAATATTTGGCATGATAAAAACAATAACCATGAATTGGGTTGTGATGGGGCTTAAAGGATCCCATAGAGAAAACAGAGTTAGATATAACCCTTTTTTCCTTTGCCTCTGCAGTTTATTAACTGTCATACCAACATCATTTTTTGTTTTAACATGGTGATGTGGAAGTAGGACTAGATGGAGAAGTAGGATTCCTACAATTTAATGCAGACCTGTCATTATGTAGGTTGCTTACTCTCTGTAGACCTCAAATATTAAGATTTCTGAACTAAGATTCTTTTTAATTGACTGCATTAACTAAAATCCTGTCTTTGAGCTTGATGCTCAGTGTTGGCTTGTAGGCAGAAAACTTAAAAGCCTGAGATGTGAATTTAGATTGTTCTTAGGATGCTTATAATTCAATTTATTGAGCAAAATGTAGGGAAAATAGCAGTGTGTTGAGTACATCTGTAGAAGAGAGAGAGAAAGAAAACTTTAGTGTTTAATGTAGCTTCTTGGAAGCGCTGGAACCATGATAAAAGCTTTGAAAGGTAGGGAGGAATTTTGTGGGGATAATTTATGAATTTAGTTTGGTCAAGAATGGGATAAGACATTTTCAGTGTATGGTTAAACAAAAAACTAGATTCTCATATTGGATAAAAGGTGTATATTAGGTAAAATACTGAGCAGACAGTTATGCAGTAATTTGTATTTTGCTTTACCATGAGTTACAATACTATATTAGTTATCTATAACAGCCTAACAAATTGTCCTAAAACCTAGTGGCTTAAAACAACAAAAATTATTATCTCACAGTCTTGATAGGTCAGGAATTTGGAATCAGATTAGCTGGGTGGTTTTGACTCAAGGTCTCAGGAGGTTACAGTCAGGATGTCAGCCAGGTTTGACATGGAGGGGGGCAGTGTAGGTTCACAATCCTCTCAGCAGCTTTCCTGGTATAATCTGAAATTGTCCCCTGTGTGAAGAGGGCAGGAAAAGACTCAAGAGAGAGGCTGCAACTCCATATTGATAGGTGACAATTTTAATAATAGCAAAGGGAACTTATATACGAGACTTGCTTTGGACAGCAGCAAGACAAATGGATCCCTGCACCCGCCCTCCAAATCTTAAAAGTTTATGAAGAGGGGGGTGCCTGGGTGGCTCAGTTGGTTAAGCATCTGACTCTTGATTTTGGCTCAGGTCATGATCTCAGGGTCCTGAGATTGAGCCCCACATCAGCCTCCATGCTGGGTATGAAGACTGCTTAAGATTTTCTCTCTCCCTCACCCTCTACCCCTTTCCACCACCACCTCCCCCCCATGGATGCTCTCAATCTTTCTCTCTCTCTTTCTCTTTCAAAAAACAAAACAAAAAAAGGTTTATAAAGATATAAAGAGGCTTTAGGAGGGCTCAGCCACATACCATGCAGGTGTTTTCAAGATCACATCACCATCTCAAGGCTATTTCCTTGGAGCAGCCTCTGGGAGTGGGAAAGGCAAGTGGAATCTGCATTTAAAGGACACGGGAGCAGGTGAGAAGTCTGTGAGGGCCTGGATGCAACTCACTTCAATTGGTTGGTCATGTCTTTCTTTTTTTTTTAAGATTTATTTATTTGAGAGAGAGTGTGTGTGAGGGGGTGGGAGGAGGGACAGAGGGAGAGGAAGAGAGAGTCTTAAACAGAATCTGCAGGGAGCACTGAGCCCCACTCTGGGCTGGATCTCATGATCCCAAGATCATGACCTGAGCCAAAAACAAAAGTCAGATGCTTAACTGACCGTGCCACCCAGTCATGTCTTTTTTGATCACATTCCCCAGTGAGGGATTGAGGGACTGGGGAATCTGTTTCCAAAGAGGCTCACTCACGTGGCTGTTGGCAGGAGGCCTCGGTTCCTTGTCATATAAACTGCTCCATAAAGTGCAAAGTGTCCCCATGACATGGCTGCTAACTAGCATTAGAGTGAGCAATCTAGGAAGGGAGAGAAAGAGTGAGAGAGGCAGACAGAAGCAGAAGCCAGATGTCTTTTATAAACTAGCCTCGAAAGTAACCCACCATCACTCCTAGGATGCTAGGAGTCACCCAGTTCTCCCGTGACACAGTGTGAGAAAGAACAGAGCGTAAATACCAGGAGATAGGATCATTGGGGACCAGCTTGGAGGCTGGCTACCACAAATACTAAAACAAAATACAACACTAAGAACTGAAAATGGCTGAGATTTTGATTCTAAGTATAGATATAAAAAGGAGAGGAAAGATTTTACAGAGCTAGATATTTAACATATCCTTTATTGTTGCATTTTACTATTTGCTGAGAAGAATGCAAAATATTACCAAATCAAGCTAATCCATAGTTAAAGAAGAAATCTTAAGTGATATATCACTGAAATGGGCTACATTTCAGATACGCTATACATTTGATGAGTTTAGGCATCTATCTGAAAATTAAATGCTTTAAACGCTGAAAGATATAAAATACTTCTGAAATACTACAGAAGTCTTTCTAAACCGAGAAGCCTTAAAGTTTCTTTCTTTCCACTGTAGTACATTAATATTTGTTTATAGAATCTAGGGTGTTATAGCACATCTATTTTTTTTTAAAGGAGATAGAAGTTTATTGAATACACTGCAAGGGACAGGTGGGCAGGACAGCAGAGGAGAGACTGTCTGCCTGGTATAGCACATCTATTGCCCTAAAGATCTTGTATCTTTTTATTTCCAAAACTTTTAATGATGATTTATAGGGCTTAAATACAGTATCGTTTAAGTTTCCATATGAACAACAAATATAAGATGCCCCTATTCACCTTGAAGTCAGTGGACCCCCATGATTTTGCATAGTCAACTTGATATTCCCAGGAATAATTTCTTACTGTACGAGGAATCCTGTATTACTTTCCTCCTGTCTTTAACTAAAGAGTTAGAGTATAGGAACGATCAGACTAAGGTTGTATTGTTGCATTAATTTCAGCATTCAGTATATATTTTGAAGTGCATACTCTTTTCCAGCACAGTGCAAGGCCCTAGACATCACTATGGCCCCTGCCCTGAAGGGCCAGGCTCAGTGGTCTCTAGCTGTGTTTGATTATGCCCCTCTCTAAGAAGGAGAGGGGAGAGCATCAATGCATGTATATGTAATTATTTTCAAATTGTCTACATGTTCTCTATCATCAGTAATACTTCAATGAAAAATATGTACTTATGTAAAAATTTTGTACTTATCAGACGTGACTAGATGATTTTTTTTTTTTTTTACTTCTGGTTGACACAGATATTGTATTATTTGAAAGAGAAGGGCCAGTTTTGCCATTTTCTTGTTAATTCCTTACTTTTCATTATTAGTGTTATCTTTAATCTGTAATTTCTATCCAAAAACCTGTTAAGCCATCTCTCTATTTTGTGAGGGCTGCTTAAGTAAAATTGGATAATAAAATCTATTAATTCACTTAATCTGGCCAGATAAACTGTAATACCTTTTAACTCACTGAGAGCAGATGAAGAAAGACAAAATGTTGACTGCCAAGTTTAGGAGAATCCTCCCGATCCTCCAGATACCTCATGTTCTTTCCCTAAAATGTGACCATAAGACATAGAAACAAAGGGCACCAGCATTAACTTATAAATAAAATAAAGATTAATTTCTTTTATTTTTGAAAAAAACAAAACAATATAGCATGTTTAATATTTTCTTCTGTACTTTAACCTATTTCATAGCTAGTTTCTCAAAACTGATTTTGCTTTAGGGAGTGAATAAAGAAACACACATGTCATCTAGATCAGAGGTCAGCAAACTGGCCCAAAGGCTAAATCTGACACTTTGCCTGTTTTTGTAAATAAAGTTTTATTGTAACCCTTTATAAGAAAAGTTTACCAGCCCTTGTTCTGAGTGCTTTAAGTGAGTGTCCAGAATATATGAGTGTCAGGTAAATTTGAAGACAGTGTGGTCCAGTGTGGTCTAGAGATTAAAGACACAAACTTTGGTTACTTACCTATTCCTAAACCAGCTCTTGCCCTCTCTGGTGTTATGATTTTGAACAAGTTACTTAATTTCTTGGAGTCACATTTCTCCTTTAGTCTATCATAAGATATTTTTTTTTTTTTTTTGAGGATGAGACGTTAAGTGTACCAAATGCCTAGTACAACATAGTACGTAGCTTTTGGACAATGGTAAAACTTTAGGACAAATTATTAAACAGATGACCTATAAGTAATAGAAATAAATGAAATGAGAAATTCAATGCAGATACCTTTGAACATAAGCATGTAACTTTTACATTATGTTATGTTATTATTTTATAGAATCTGTGTTGGTTAATTGACTTTAATCTAGACCTCATGTGGAATTCTGAGGAATTGCCTTTAGGGTTTTTTGACCATTTTGCCAAGACTTGAATGGTGACAGACGACATACTTATCATAAGTGACCCAAAGATAGGAAAGATAGATAAGCATTGTATAAAAAGTACAGATTTGGAAGGACTTAGAATAAAACTAAGGCATGGCTGTTTATAAAAGGATAAAGAAAGAGGAGTGGTGGAAAAATTATGAGAGAGAGAGAATATGCAATCTCAGGTTCCATTGAAAGCATACAATGTACAAATCAAAGGATGCAAATCAGACCAATCATATTTAAGTAAGTATTTGTGTTCAGTTGTAGATGCCATATTTTATTTATTTATTTTTAATGTTTTTTTTTTCTTTTTTCTTTTTTTTTAAGTAGGCTCCACATCCAATGAGGGGCTTGAACTCACAATTCTGAGATCAAGAGTCGTGTGCTCTACCGACCGAGAGCCAGCCAAGTGGCCCTAGATGCCATTTTTAAAGGGAACATTGATCCCCAATAGGAAAAGTTAAATTATATTTACACAGATTATTTTCATAGGTGTAGCTATACCTCCATATGTTAGGAATTGTGCTAGAGCCTTTACATATGTTGACTATCTGCCCTTCCCCATCAAAAAGCTGAGGTGTTTTAAGTAGAAATCTAGCCAGCTTTTAGCTTTGAGCTTGTTTATATCAAAGATAGCCATTATTATTTTTTTATTTACATAAAAAGACACTGAATTTCATGTGAGTTGGTAATAGTAAAGACCATGATACAGTATTGTAGTAAAAATCAGCATAAAAAGCATACAGTATAGGGGTGCCTGGGTGGCTCAGTTGTTAAGCGTTTGCCTTCGGCTCAGGTCATAATGGGATCGAGTCCCGCATCGGGCTCCCTGCTGAGCTTCTCCCTCTCCCACTCCCCCGCTTGTGTTCCCTCTCTCGCTGTGTCTCTCTCTGTGAATTAAATGAATAGAATCTTTAAAAAAAAAAAAAAAAGCATACAATAGATATACAAAAAAAAAATCTAATGCAAGATAAAAACAATGGATATGCTCTAAAATATTAACGATTTTCCCCAATATTTCTTATATTTAATCATTAAATATTTATTGAGCTTCCACTAGATACTGTTCAAGGTTAAGACATACAGTGGTAAACAAGTACTGCGTGAATATTGGGGAAAACAAGTTGCCCTAGGAATTTATTGGAAAATGAGAATAAGACATTAAAGGGTCTAGAAACACAGTTGAATGAAAAAAAAAAATGAGCTGTGGATATTAATCAATGCAACAGAGGTTTAGGGGTGGTCATAGTGAGGTCTTCATGAATTTGAAGGACTATCATGTGGAAAACGGACTGTCATTTTACGTGGCACTCAAGGGTAGAGTCAGGACTAATGACAGAAAGTGGCTAATGACTGATTTCAGCTCTGCATTTACAAGAACTTCTAAGAGTTGGGCTCTCTAACATAACAGGCCAGAAGTCAGCAACTTCTTCTGTAAAGGACCAGATAATAAATATTTTAGGCTTTGCAGGCCAGATGGTCTGTCACAAACTCCTCAACCCTGCTGTTTAGTTAGTGCAGAGCAGCCTTGGACGGCATGCAAATGAATGACTGTAGCTGAGTTTCAAAAATACTTTATTTGTAATCTAAGCAAAGGGTTAAACTTGGCCTATAGGCCAGTTTGCTGAGCCTATGACTAAGCTAATTTACAAGGCTGGGTACTGCAAATGCAGGCGAGTATCCTCTCTATCAATCACATTCTACACAGATTTTTCAGGATGACAGAGAACGTTACCTAAGTTTTCTTCAAAATCAAGGACAGTGTAAGAGCAGGTACCCACCTCTGCTCTGTATCTATCTATAAACCCATGCCTCTCTTTCATATTTCATTATATGTTACCTCTCTCCTATTTGACCAGACATATCTGTTATTATGAGGGAGATTAAGATTGATATAGCAGGAATACAGAAAAAAAAAGGAAAGGGAGGGAGGAAGAAAAAGAAAGGGGGGGTGGAGGAGGTAGGGAGGGAGGGAAGGAGGAAAAAAGAGAGGGAAAAAGAAAGAAAAAGAAAGAAAAGAAAGAAAGAAAGAAAGAAAGAAAGAAAGAAAGAAAGAAAGAAAGAAAAAGAAAAAAAGAAAGAACGAGAAAGAAAAAGAAAGAGCGAGGGAGGAAGAAATAGAAAGGGAAAGAGGTAGGAGAGAGGGAAGAAGGAAAAACCTTTAAAATACAGAGCATGACTTTTCAATTTCTCAGCAACAATTTTATTAAGAAAGAACATTTTCTTACTCCCTTTCATTTTCATTAACCTAAAGAGCCTGGCTTTTGAAGCAGATCATGGAGTTGTACTATAAAGTCAAGATGTCCAAGAACTCAGGATATCAATTAAAGGAAGTTCCTGTTCACAGACATAGGAGAAAAATCCAAACACATGTGACAGAGGAGGATGGAGGAAATAACAGAGAACAAGTTGATGAAAGAGTTCTAATTCTCATTCCCTCTTGAAGCCAAATTCAAGGGATTGAAATCATTAAATCAATAAAATTGGGACCAATGAAATCATTAAAACATACAACTACATAATGGAAGCCCCCCAAGGATTTGAGCCTGTGGATCTATAATCAGGATAAAATTCCAGAACCCCAGCCCTTAGCTCACAGTTTTACCCAGCATGATGTGGGAGCAAAGGGCTACAATGGCAGAAGGGAGTGTGTAGTGATGGATGTGAGGCAGCTGACTTCCCATAGCCAGCAGTACTTCCAGGCACCCAGCTGAGACAGCTGACTGGCAGAAACCTGGAGTTAGAATAGAGATGCTGGAATGTGCAGGGCCTCTCACTGGAGTCAGGAGGCACCAGCACAACCTTCTAAAAAACCCGGTTGAGACCTATCCTACTACCAAGGATACCAGAGACAAAAGGCAAGTATCAGACAAGCCATACTGCAGGAGAAACGCATGGGAAAGTACTAGAGAGATTTGAGGCCCCTTCCTCTATTTCTGCCTCAAGGTCGTGCAGTTATGTGAGTCCCCCTGGAGACCCTGTTACCATATTGAAAGTATCAACAGGAGGGGAGCAAAATATGATAAGTTGAGATATGTGAAGTCTAAGTCATTCAAGAGAAAATTATTGAACTGAAAATTCTCCAATTGTTTTATTTGACAAAATAATATTATTGATGATTTCTTTGCTTTTTCCGTTATTATCCAATAGGATAGAAACCTTAAGAGGAGTAGTTAGAAGAGAAAATAAAGAAGCTACATTTTCTTTGCACATTTGGGCAATATCAGGTAAAAATTTTAACTGTCCCACGAGATTAGGATTCTGAAAAAAATCTGAAAACTGCTGCTTTTAGGATAGCTGAGATTCACCTCACTGTTGGTATGAATGGTATTAATTTCACCTCTATGGTGAGGCAGTGTGGAATACTTAAATATACCTAATATTTCATAATTAGCAGATCCTCCAAAGTTTGGTGGGGAGTAACCTAAACTATAGGCTAACTTAACATATTTTCCCCTACACATCAGAATTTATTCCCACAGTTCATCCAGAGCTTATCCCACTGGAGGATATAGATGGTACCTATCATACATGAGGAAATACTAGTGCTAGGCAAAACTGTAACTGCTTTTACATGTATATATGCTCATGTACTTCTCACAAACTTATAAAGTACATGTTGTTATTTGCATTTCTCGGATGAATGAACTAGGATTTAGAAAACTTAATTTCAATGAATTGCCCATGATCAGGCTGTCACTTGAGTCTGACCCCAGGAGCTTTCTCATTTCATGATCCGAGCGCACTTTCCTGAGTAAGATTGTTCTTAAATTGAAATTCATAAAACTATGCACAGAGTAAGGTTACTGTTAAAAAGAACCACTAAAACGGGGTGCCTGGGTGGCTCAGTCGGTTAAGTGTCTGCCTTCGGCTCAGTTCAGGATTCCAGGGTCCTGGGATCAAGTCCCATTAGCTGTCCCTGCTCAGTAGAGAGCCTGCTTCTCCTGCTCCCGCTCCCTCTGCCCCTCCCCCCTTGTGTGCACCCACTCGTTCTCTATCTCAAACAAATAAAATCTTAAAAAAAATAACCCCTAAAAGAAAATAATCTCTTTAAGAGATAAATAATTCCCCTGATTTACTTGAAATTTTTGTTTTTTGTTTTATTTTATTTTGTTTTTTAACTTGTAAGTGTATAAATTTAGGAGTGGATCATCTACCTCAGTTCACAACACATTCTCACATGGGCACCTGCAATATCTTTCTCCATTTATTTTATAGTTATTTTTTCCTTTTAGCCTTTATTAATATTTTCTTTCTTCACACTCCACACATGGGCATTCATAGTAATGCATTTAAACTAAAAAAAAAATCATAATTAATTTTTCAGTTCCACAAAAATTTCTTTTTGGTGTCTTGATTGGAATTGCATTTAATCTATAAATCAATTTAGTGTAGTAAACTATTCAACTCACATAACTTTTAATGAGTTTTTACATGTTTCTCCATAAAGATATTGAGATTTCTTCATAAGGTTACTTCCTGTGTAAAGCATTCAGTACCTTAGATAGATAAATCTTTGGCAAGATGAAAGAAGAAATAAATGAGAGAAATGTTTCAAAGGGACAAAATACAAAATGTAAATGGGTAATTTAGAAAAATCAGAGTTTTGCTATCTTATTAGTTGTTCCAAAGATGTATTTTTTGTTTTATTAATATCTCTTTTTTGTTGTTTGTTTTCTGTTTTGTTGATTTCTGACCTAACATTTATCATTTTATTTCTTCTGGTATCCTCAGGTTTATTATCTTAAATCATTAAAGTTTCGGTTGTTTCTTGCTTTCTAGTAAACACGTTCCACTCTAATATTCCTTAAGGTACTGCATTAATTGTGTCCCACAAATTTGGACATATAATGACTTCTTTTTGATTTAGTTTTAACTACTGTTTAAGTTTCCCAAATATTCTCTTTAAGTTAAAGGTTATTTAATAGTGGTTTGTTTCTATTATAGACATAGGAGAGATTTTTTGTGTGATTTTGTTTTTAGGTATCCTTTTTTAGAGTTTCAATGTTCATACATTGGTATTTATTGAATATCTTGTGGCCATGAAAGATTTTTTGGAATGTTTGAAATGTGCCTATTCTCTGTTTGGGAGTGTTAAGTTTTCTATATCCATATGTCGAGTGTAGTAAATGTGCTCTCAAATACTATGCTTCTTTTTCATCCTCTTGATTTATTAATATCTGCATATATGTCTCTTTCTACAATTCTGTCAGATATTGTTTTTCACTCAGGTCATGATCCCAGGGTCCTGGGATTGAGCCTCACATCAGGCTCTCTGCTCAGTGGGGAGACTGCTTCTCCTTCTCCCTCTGCCTTCTGCTCCCCCTGCTTGTCCTTTCTCTCAAATGAATGAATAAAAAAAATCTTAAGAGGGGCGCCTGGGTGGCTCAGTCAGTCGTTAAGCGTCTGCCTTCGGCTCAGGTCATGATCCCAGGGTCCTGGGATCAAGCCCCGCATCGGGCTCCCTGCTCCGCGGGGAGCCTGCTTCTCTCTCTCCCACTCCCCCTGCTTGTGTTCCCCGTCTCACTGTGTCTCTCTCTGTCATATAAATAAATAAAAATCTTTAAAAAAAAAAATCTTAAGAAAAAAAAGACTATGTTAGATCCATGCATGGGGATGATAATTAAGATGTCTTGATCTATTGCTCCATTTATTTAAATATGATTCCCCTTTTCCTGTTGAGATGTCTTTCTACATTAAGTTCTTTTATCTTTTAGATTAAAATATTAATATTTTAATATTAAAATGGGTACTGTAGAATTCATTGTTTATAGCTTTATGGTTCATTATTTTCATATCTTTATGTTCTGCCTTTCTGTACTTTTTTGTTTTATATTTATAGTTTCTAGCCAGTATATTTCTGGATCTTTTAAAAATTCAACCTGAATGTCTTGGACTTTTGAGCAGTGGACTTAACCCATGTAACTTCATGGTAATTACTCTTTGATCAGGGAATAGTTTTGCTATCTTGTCTTAAATTTTCTGTTCATTTTTTTTTCTTCTTTCATACCTTCGATAGGATAGATCAATTTTACTTTTGCTAGTTTAAAATTTGTGCATTCTGTTTTTACCTTCTGGCATTTTCCCTGACTTTAAGATTAATGCATATTTGTATCTTTCCTTAATGATTTTTGAGCCAACACAATTATGTTTGCTTACTCTCACTTCCTTCTGAGCTTTCGCTCTCCACATTGGCTGCTTTCATCTATAGTTCTTTTTAGCTCTTGATTTTTACAGTTGCACTTTCTGTTTGTTCGTTTACAATAACAAACTCTTCTAAGTGATTAACTGATACTCACCTCCCAGACACTTTTAGCATCCTCTTTGGTTCATTTCTCTCTTTATAGGATATTTTCTGTAACAGTTCTTTCAAAGAAGATCTTTAGTTAAAAAATTGTAAGGACTTGTATATCTGAAAATATTATTTAAAATTTTTTTGCTCTTACATTAAATCAGGGATGATATAAAATTCTAGTTTGAAATGTTTTTCTTCAAAAATATGTGAATATTGGGGCACCTGGGTGGCTCAGTCGTTAAGCGTCTGCCTTCGGCTCAGGTCATGATCCCAGCGTCCTGGGATCGAGCCCTGCATCAGGCTCCCTGCTCCGCAGGAAGCCTGCTTCTCTCTCTCCCGCTCCCCCTGCTTGTGTTTCCTCTCTCGCTGTGTCTCTCCCTGTCAAATAAATAAATAAAATCTTTAAAAAAAAAAAAAAATGTGAATATTGTTCCTGTTGAGAAGTCTGAGGCTATTGTAATTGTTTCTTGTAATCTATTTTTGTCTCTCAAAGCTTTTAGAGTTTTCTTTTTCCTTGAGGTTTTTACATTTCTCTGTAATGTTTCTATGTGTGGGGGAGTTTCTTTCCCTTTACCTATTCTTTAGATATTCCCCTTATAAATCATTTGATTCAGAGGATTTTCATGTTCCAGGAAAATTTCAGGCAATATATCTTCAAATATTGACTCCTTTTTATATTGTTTTCTCTTCAACTAAGACTTCCATTCTATAGAAATTGATACTTTTGTTTATATTCTCCACATCTTTTAATTTTTCCTTTTTCTTCTCATTTCTTTCTCCTTTCCTGAAACATTCTGGCAGAGATCCCAAAAAGTATTTCCAGAACACTGATTCTTTGCTTGTATCTATGCCTATATTGAACAAATTCAGCTGTTTATTGCAAATACTGCATGCTTTGATTTATATCCAATATATTCAAATGGTCTTTTTTTCTTATAACTACTTGTTTTTGCTATGTGTTTTTGAGATCTCCCTTTGTCTCTCTGTGAACCTCCATTATGCTCCTTATGAATATTGTTCTATTTTTGATCTTTTAAGTCTACTTACTTTGGTAGAGATTATCTAGTTTGTGTGTTTCTTTTTATTGCACTTATGCCCCTTGAATGCCATAAGAGTTCTTTCTCTATGACTATATATTCCCTTTGACTAACATGACTGAGACCTAAGAGAGAGTGGCAAAAGCCCAGTCCCCATCTCCAACTAAGTTTTAGGGAGCTGGGGATAGAGGTAGGATAAAGAACCTTGTTGTTGTACTATGAACTCAATTACCACCCTTATTAGATAATCATATTCCTTGGATACTTCATTTTCTAAAGCCTCTTTCATCTTTTAAGTATCATGGCCTTACTCTGAACACATTTACTTTTGCCCATTCATATATATGTTATTTAAATGCAGATGTCAAAAACTATGAAGGATGGGGTACCTCAGTGGCTCAGTCAGTTGAGCGTCCAACTCTTGGTTTCAGCTCAGGTCATGATCTCATGGGTCATGGGATTGAGCCCCAGGTTGGACTCTGTGCTCAGCGAGGAGTCTGCTTGAGAATTCTCTTCCTCCGCCTCTCCCCCCACTCATGTGCTCTCTCTCTCTCTGTGTCTCTCTCTAAAATAAATAAATCTTAAAAAAAAAAAAAAACAACAACGAAAACTATGAAGGGCCAGTGATTTTTGCCCTACTTTCTGGCCAATAAGATAGTCTGCTATGGTTTCATGGATGCTGGCAGAAGACACAAGACTCCTGTATTAGGGATAAAGGTTAGTTCAGTACCCACAGCAATAACAGTAGCCAGGGTATTAGCATTTCCTTTGGTGATTCCTCATATCCCAGTCCCCACAGGTGGCATCACCAGGCCAGGTGATACCTGCACATGTGTGGATTGTATACAGGAAATTAACCCTAAGCCAGGGCAACTCTTGTCTTTTATAATGGGAATGCAAGCAAACCTGCCCAACTTTTGTCCGGGAGGGAGATACTAGTGATATACTTTCTATGTCCCAAGCCTGTTTACTATACAAATGCATTGAAAAGACAGTCCAGAACAAAAAGCTGTCAAGGCATGCAGAAACAGTTATTTCTGAACATGAGTGGGTAAACTATCTTAATAATCAATTCAAAGAATTTTCCAAGGTGTGTATACTTATGGATCCTCAATGTACATATAATTGCTATGAATCATTTAAGCCTTTAAAATATTTTCTACATTGTAGCTGAGAATTGAAATTTGATTTCTTTATTTTTAATTAAAATAATTATGTTTTGCAGTCATCTTGCTCCATGGAAACATGCACACTTTCAAAGCCGCAATTCACGTGGAGGTAGGAATTCTTAACAAGGCCACCATCCTCCTCAAAAACATACCATATGCCTATAGAGTAAAACTCTGAGAAACTTAGTCTTTGCTTAAAAAGCCAAAGATGAACGGAATCTGAATCATTTCAAAGAGGATTTTGCCTTTCAAAAAGTGCAAAAACACAAATGAAACTCAGAGGGAAGCTCTCAAATTAGAATCCTGATGTCAAAACATCAGAGATGTCAGAAGATATCCCCTGACAGGATTTTAGGTGAACCCACTCTCATGAGTATGCTCCTGAGGTCAGACTACTCCCTATGGAACAAGAAGTGAGGGTCACACAAAGAGAAGCATTGTCGGTCTCAGTCAAATGGCAGGCGTCTGGTGTCTCAAATGTGAGAGTGGGTCACGTGCACACTCTCTTATGGCATACAGATTGGCTTTCTGACTGTATTCTAATGGCTGACTTTTTTTATATATGTATGAAATAAGATGTTTATTTTAAAATGATTTATTAGGAATATCTTTATTCTTTAAACAAAGGACCTCATCCATGTGCTTTGGAAGACTGGTTGAATTATAAGGGCGTGAACTTTACATTGAAAACTCATCTGTCTATTTTTCTAAGTACAAATCCTGGGAAATCAGAAGAATTTAAATAAATTCATCCTGCAGTTCACATAATACATAAGCCAAATCAGTATGTGTATGTGTGTGCATGTGCACTGATAAGGGAAATTTAAATGGATTCTTTCCCTCATTATTTTGGCATCCAAGGAAGAACCCCAAAGGGAGTCTCTTTGCTAGAAAATTGATACTGTAAGAGCAATTTTTCTCATGTTTCAGATAATACCTTTAAACCCACTTTAAGCCTTAAAGTAATATAACTACTAGGAAAGAGTAACTTTATTCCTGTTTCTTGTCACGGTCTGACAGTCAGTAGCACATATGTCTTAGTTTTAACTTTGTTTATACTGATAAAAAAATGAATATGGTGAATATTTTAAAACCAAGAAGTTTTTTTCTTCCCACAACTATTTAGATTTAAGAACTTTTTAATTATGACTGTCCTTTTTTTTTCCTTTACTATACTCAAGAAAATTAACATTTGATAAAGCTGTGATAAGGTAATTTACAAATTCAAACTAATGTTAATTGTTGCTTTTAAAAATTAAAAAGTAGTGTTAGGCTAAGGTGACTCTTTTAACATATTTAAGCAACTTTCTCTTTCCTCAAACCCCTCATACCGGTCAAAATAAACAGTGCATTGTAACAGACAACCTAGGAGGATGGCCACCAATTCCATAATCCTTGAAGCTAGAAGCTTGAAGCTAGAAATAATGCATCTGAGATCAAACTAAAGACTCCACAGATCAGCTTCAACTCTGCTCCCTAGGCAGTATTATACTGTCCCATTAATATGCCCAAAATGTTTAAAGGGAGCACAAGATGTACAATATTCTAGCAGCATACCATTTGGGATTACTTTTGCTACTGGAGATCAAAAGTAATGGGTACCAATGGTTCTTGGGGACTCACAGTTTATAGGATATAAGAGTTAACCCTGGTGTGTATGAGGTTAATTACTCAAACAGCAAAAACACTGATGGGAAGAATCCATGGCACAGCTAACTTTGCTGACATGGATAAAGAAATCTGGATCATGGCTTTAGGGTATCAACAAACAAAAAGAAGCTAGACTAGTAGAGGAAAAAGCCATACAGAAATACAGTGACGTATTCACTTAGCAAGGAACACAAATGTCCAATCACTATACTGTATACCAGAAACTAATATAATATTGTATATAAATTATACCTCAATTTAAAAAAAAGAAATATAAAAAAATGAAGCTAGAAACCAGATGAAAGGATTCCTCTCCTAGATTACCTGTGACTCCAGCATCTCTCAAATTCTAAGACTGTTGGTTCATTGAATATATTATAGAAATTTTCTTCTGTAAGACCTTCCTTTTCAGATGTGAAAAGAGAATTCTTATAGTACTTAAGTAAAGAATGAAGGAATCTAATGAGGACTTACCAATTCTCTTTCAGAGAAAATGTCAGATCTGAATAGAAATCTGCAAAACATTAACTTAAAGAAAAGTGAAAATGTTACAGATCATAAATAGGAGAGCATAATATACAGAGGAGGAGGATTTTCTCTTAATGAACTGAGAGGGTTTTCTATAATATAAGAGACATTTCTATAATATAGGAAACATTTGCTTTGTACTCTCAATATTCAGAAAATAAGGTGTTTATGAAACAAGGGATTAAAAAGAATATAAAAAGATAACATGGTGAAATTTAAATGGAGCTTGAAAAGAGAAAGGAAAATTAAAATGGAAGTTAAACAAGATTAGGTCATTATACAAGGAACAATCTTAGTGCTATATGCTAGCAACAAAAAATAGAAAAAAAAATAACCAAAATACCCACTTAAGATAGCATTGAAGACACAAAGTACTTAGAAATATACTTAGCAAAAGTTTAAGAGTCTGCCCTAAATGCTAAACATACATTTCTGAGAGATAATAAAGTGAACTCAAATAAATGGAAAGATACATTATGATCGTGGACTGGGTAAATCAATGTTATTAAGATGTCAGTATAGTTTTAGCGCAACACCAGTGAAAATCCCAGCAAGCTTCCTTATAGAAATTTGACAAAATATTTCTAAAATTTGTATGGAAACACAGTTGTCCTAGGTAGCCAAAAAACAATATTGTAAAAGAAGAACAAATGGGAGGACTCATACTATCTGATATTTGCAAGCTATAGTAAGAAATACAATGTGGTACTAGGATAAAAATAGGAAAATAAGTCAATAGAAAACAATAGAGAATTTAGAAATGGACCTTTATGAATGTAGTCTGAAAGGCAAGTTTTTAAATGAATTATGCTTGATAAAAATGAAGTGGGACTCTTCCTTTCTATTATATAAAAATAAATTTAAAAATAAATGCAAAAGCTAAAACTATAAAACTTCTAGATGAAAACAGGATAATATGGTTATGAACATAGATTATGAACATAGAAAACAAAGATTTCTTGGAGAGGACATGGAACACGCCAATCATTAAAAAAAGTGATAAATTAAGCATCAACAAAATTAAAAATTTCTGCTTATCGAAAGTCACCTTTAAGAAAATTAAAAAGCAGAAGTAGCATCTATATGCACACAAAGATATATGTCAAAAGAATATCTAAAGAACTTTAATAACAATAGTAAAAACATAACCACAAAATGGGGAAAAACTTAGACATTTTTCTTTTCTTTTTTTAAAAGATGTATTTATTTTGGGGGGGCAGAGGGAGAGGGAAAGGGAGAGAGAGAATCCTCAAGCAGACTCCTCACGGAGCATGGAGCGCAGGGCTCGATCCCAGGACCCTGAGATCATGACCTGAGCCAAAATCAAGAGTCAGATACTCAACCAACTCAGCCACCCAGGCACCCCAGACATTTTTCAAAAGAAGATACACTGATGGCCAGTAAGGACATGAAAATATGGTAAATATAATTAGGTGATGTTACAATTTTTGGTTCAACCAACAAACATGATTTTTAAAACTTGCGATAAAGATAGCCTGCTATTTTGCCTATTCCAATGTTCATCTTTCCTTTTTAAAGTTTTAATTCTTCTGTTATTATTTTCTTTCTGTTTAGAGAACTTTCTTTAACCATTCTTTAAGAGTAGGTTTGCTACCAACACATTCTCTTAATTTCCTTCAATTGAGAATATCTATTTCTCCCTTATTCCTAAAGTATATATATATATATATATATATATATATATATATATATATATATTGGCTTTTATAAAGTCAAGGAAATTTATTTCTTGAGGTCATGACACAGGAAGTAGACTCAGCCACAGCTGTGCAGCTCTCATAGTGGAGGCCAGAGCCTTACTGGCATGCTGGATGAGCCAGGACGCTTATAGGGAAATGTCCAATTACCTCTGTTAGTGTTCACAACAGTGGAGAGGCGTCCCAGGGCCTAAAGTATATTTTGACTGATATAAGTTGCAGTTGACAATTCTTTACTTTCATCACTTGAAAAATGTTGTCACTTTCTTCTGACACCTGTGGTTTCAGATACGAAATCCACCAGCATGTAAGTTGGTGTTCTCCTATAAATAATGTGGCATCTCTCTCTAGATGCCTTTTTCAAGATTTTTGTCTTTGTCTTAAGTTTTCAGAAGTTTAATTATGATGTATCTTTGTATAGATTTTTTTGCATTTATACTGTTTGGGATTTGCTCATATTCTGGTTTCTGTCGGTTTATTATTATTATTTTGCCAAATTTAGAATGTTTTCAACCATTATTTCTTCAAATACTTTTTCATTCTCTCTCCCCCCCACCCCCTTTCTCTCTCATTCTTCCTTCTGGGACTGCAATGGTACACATACTATTTCTTTGTTATTGTTCCATGGATTCATCCTGAGACTCTGTTCACTCTTTTTCCCCCAATCTATTTTTTCTCTTTGTTGTTCAGATTAGATAAATTCTATTGATCTGTCCTCACATTTACTGATTCTATCCTCTGTATTCTCCACTCTGTTATTGGCTCATCCAGCAAGGTTTTTATTTGTTACTGTATTTTTTACTTTTATCATTTTTGCTTGATCTCTTTTAACTACTATTTCTTGGCTGAAGTTTTCTATTTTTTTCATTTGATTCAGAGGAATTTATAAGTAAAAATAAAGTACAAACAAGTTCCAGATTAATGGAATATAATCTAACACATTACATAATGTGAATTTATGTCAATAAAAGTAAATCTTTTTAATGACAATTTTCATGGGTTTCAAAATTTGGAATTCCTCATAAAGTCAGGAATAAGGTAAAAGTATAATATTTTTTCTGTAACTATCAACCAATGCCATATGAAGCATAACTGATAGTGAAAAACAAAATCATAATTATTAGGAATTAATTCTATTATCTATTGAGAAAAAAACAGGAAACAGACTATTATAATTAATAAGTATTTGACAAAGTGACTTGTACTTGGTATAGTATTTGGTAAATTGTCCTATGTTAGTATTATGAAGAAACATAGCTTTAGGACCTAAGTGCAGGAGTTATGCTTTATTCTATTTCATATCCCAGTTCCTGGAATAATGTATCCAACAAATATTTGTTGTGTGGAAAAATAGTCTCTGATATATCCTGACCAGTTATTAACAAAATCATAAATAAACAAAATATTTGTGGATAAAAGATGGGCCTTTTAGGGAGAGGTAACAGAATAAAGGATTTTACCATCCATTAGCTAATTCTTTAATAATCAGAAGTTGACTGTATTTTAAGAACTTTGATATCATTCATTACCTCAGATTGCAGACTTTTGAAGGAAGATAAATTGTATTTATTGGTATTTAATTTGAATCTAGTGAGATTAATGTGGTATAGTAAATCGGCAACTAAGTCAGCACAGGCAACCTGATATTCTCCCTCCTAATCTTTACAATTTGTTGGAAAAATGTTGTAATGGAAAAGCAATGGTCATGGATTTTTTGTAGGATGAAGAGGGGGGCAGTGTGGGAATTGGATACAGGATGGCATAGTTGAGGATCATGTATCACATCTATTAAACTAAAAATGCCTGGTACCACTGTGTTCAATTAATTCCTGGTATTAAGATAGATTTTTTTTGGTTGTATTTTACTTGTTTCTTGTATATTTTGAAATGAAAGTAAACTAGTGGAACTAATTTAAGATCTCCATGTGTCTACCTTCAAAGCACTGCTGGACAGAGGAGTAAAATTTTGCATAGTAGCATCTCTCAGGAAACATTCACACACACAGTACACATCTCCAGATGTTTACCATTTATAAGTATTTGAAAAAATGAAAACTACCATCTGTGGTTTCTTACTTTCAATCAGAGTGTTATCACCAACAGCTGAAGGTATTCCTAAGGCTTTCTTGATCAAAAAAAGCAAAACAGAAAGGCTAATTTTTTTTCTTCCCTGCTTCACTGGTAGCAAGATTTGTTTCCCTGTAATAAATATTCTTTATTATAATGAAATATTCAAGATTAATATTGTGGTCTATTGTATTAGTTTACTAGGATTGCCATAACAAAATATAGACTGGGTGGCTCAAACAATAGTTATGGAGGCTGAAAGTTCAAGGTCAAGATGCTACAGAGTTGGTTTCTTCTGAGTCCTCTCACCTTGCTTTGTAGTTGACCATCTTCTCTCTGTGTCTTCATGTCCTATTTTTTTGGCCCATATCTTTGTAAAATTTCCTGTTCTTATAGGGACAACAGTCATATTGGATTAAGGCCTTCCCTATAGATCTCAGTTTCCCTTAATTACCTGTGTAAAGACCCTATTTCCAAAAATAGTCATGTTCCAACCTACTGGAAGTTAGAACTTCAAGATAAGAATTTGGGCAGAGGAGTGCACAATTTAGCTCATAAGACCTACTTATTTACATTGACGCCTGAAGATGCAGGTTTATTGGAAAGTTAGGAATCATTCCTGGTGCAGTGTAAATGAATCACCAAGTCTGTTGAATACCAAAATCTGCAGAACCTCTGTTCTACTACTTCTCACTTAAAGTTTTTGGCATCAAAAACTTTCAATGAGTAGTGTCATTTGGAGGGTAGCACATACACTGAGTCTTGATCATGATTTGGCAAAGTTCATGGCTAAGATATGTTCAAAAGGATATGGTTAAGATGTTCAGTGAGACTCTAATGAATATGAATTCTAAAGCAACTTTGGAAGTCTGGATGTGGTCAGAATGGTCAATGAAGTTCCTAATGCGGAAGTAAACAGAACTTTCTGGTCAAGAAAATAGACAGATGGTAGCAAGCAATATAATACTTTTTATTAATTTATTCATTCTCTCATTTATTCAACAAACCTATTCTATTATGTGCTAGGCAATGAAGTAGACATTGAGCACAGAAAGAACAATAAAACGTGGCCTCCCTACTCAAGTTTTTCATTGTGAGAAAGACATGCCATGCAAAAATTATAATACCATGTGGTAAAGAGAGGAGTATAATGGGAACATAGAGGAAAGTGAGCCAGACCGCACTAGAGTTATGAGAACAGGGTTGAAGAGCCTTAAATTATGGATAGAATTCCTTTGGTGAAGAGGACGAAATGATGAGAAGGTGGAGAGAGGACAGCAAAGCTCAGGGAGCTATATGAGCAAAGGCACAGTGCTAAGAAACAGCATTGTATATGAAAGGAAACTAGAAGCAGCTATTTGGTGAAGCTAGATGATAATTAGAAGCAGGAAAATAAATTGATAAGAAGGCAGAGCCTCTCCTCACACATGCAGGGTCTCCTGTGACACTGAGAGAAGTTGAGATATGTTCTGTAGTCAGGGAAGGTCTGGGAATGACGTGAGCTGATGTGCATATTCGCTTGATCATGTGGCAGCTGTGTGGAAGATAGTCTGAGGGGACAGGGCAAGAAGTAAGGAGAAGAGTTGAAGGCCTTTGCAGTAGTCTAAGTGCTTTTTAACCCAAGGCACCAGTAGTAAGGATAGAGTGGATCAAGTGAATATAAGACATACTTGGGAAGTAAAACTAGCAGACCTCGATGGTAAGTTGGAAGATGGGAAGTGGGGAGTTGAGGGTAGAAAAGGAGTCAAGATGGATCCCTAATTTCTGTGTTACAAATTCAGGTGCACTTTGACTATATGGGGCTCAGCAGACTGGAGATGTTCTTAGGAGTTATTAGCATGTCTGTGATAGTTGAAACCCTTGGGAATTAAAGTTCTTTTCTAGGAGAGAACAGAGAGTAAGAAGAAGAGAAAAATAAGCATGTAACTTGAGGAATCTCAAAATGAAGACCACGAAAGGAAGAATTAACAGAGAACTACAAGGGAAACCAGAAATTGGCATGGTCACAGAAGCCAAGGGTGTGAAGAGTTTTAAAAATGTTGGTGATCACCAGTGTCTAAGATGGAAACTGAGTAGGCTCATTGGGTTGGATATCTGGGAAATCACTGGCTCTCTTGAAAACAGTGGTGTGCTGATGCCAGCACCCAGATTGCAATAAATAGAAAAAATAATGGTGGGTAAGAAAATGGAGAATACTCTCCTGTATAGTTTGAATGAATCTTTCAGGGAAAGTGTTAAGTTCTCTTTGCACCATTAATACCCTTCTTCAGCTTTGGAGGTCTGTGGACCTCAAGGGAGAAGCAGGTCAGATAAATACCAGGTATGGTCCAATCACTAGTTTCCTGGAAGGTGGAAAGTGATGAGATCAAACAACAAAACTAGGGAAGTGGAGCCAGATGGAGATAAAGAATGATGATGGAAAGAAGTGAACTAATGAACTAATCAACAGTATCTCCTATTTTACTGGGAATATATGCCATTTCCCAGATTCTTCCAAATGCAATGAGGAATAAAGAAGGGCTGAGAGGCTGAGCATGGAAACAAATCCACTGTGATCTACACATTAACTCAGGAAAAAGTACAAGAATATAGAATTGAAGACCAATTTCAAGCATGAATTTCCAATGTCTGCATTCAGTTTGTTTCATATATATGCAGCATAGGAGTTTTTAATGAACAGAAATAGGTCTCAACATAAATTTTTGCAGGAATTATTAATATGAAGTTCAGATGTTTTTAAGAGTTCTGGAAGAGTGGATACATGAGAGAGGGAGGTGGATAGGAAGATAGTAATTCATGAAACTAATTGCATGGGGGCAATGCATTGAAGAATGTTACTATTTGTGGCACTCCATGTACCAAGAGTTGGGTGTTGACACTTGTATGTAAACGGTGGTCATATTATTTATGTAGTGATTCTCTCTAATGAGGTACTGCGTAGAAGTTCTCTGAGTTATTCCTAGGGGATAATCAAATGTAGGTTAGTGTTATAAATCTATATTAAGTCCTCAAACATATATGTGATATTAAGGTCTAATGTAATCATATTTGGACTTAGGTCATTAAAAATAAGTAGGCAAACTTTCATATATTCTTGCCTTGATTCACATATTCAGCAAGTCCTGTTAGGTATCTACTAAGCTTTGGGAGATAACTGGCTATTATGCCAGAGCTATAGGAGGAGGTAGAATATTATTATTGTCCCTGTCTCAATTATTAACTTAGTTGAGTTAGTTTAACTTAGTTTGACTTATTAACTTAATTGGTGGACACCTGAAAACTATAAGAAAAAAGCTAAGTATTAAAAGTACCCAGTGAGGACATATTAGTGTCATGTACATTTTATTATGTATGCCAGTGATGAATAAATAAGAAATTGATTTGAAAAACTTTGGATCAAAGTTTTATGGTAATAGTAAATCTTTAGTCATGTCTTCAAGGGAGAGATTTATACAGAGAGACATCAGGGAAATAGCATGAGCTAAGGTGTGGAGATGGAAACAAATAGCAATGTTTAGGAAGAAATGAGGAAACTGATGAGCTTTTTACAAGAAAGATAGAACCAACTACCTCTGTATTTGTTCTTGTTCTTAGTTGTCAATTCAGTTCAGCTGCATTTATTTTGGTAAAAAGAAATTGAAGAACTCCTAGGTCTAAGGTAAAGTACCTTAGGATCTCAGGAGGTCTCTTACAGGATTGTTAGCTGAGATTGCAAGCAGTGGATGCATTTTATAAGTAAATATCTTTAAGCCTTTCAAGTCAATTACAGTTTTAAACAAGGTACTCATAAAGTCAATATACAGCATTATTTTAAGTCAGATTGGAAGAAAAGCTCCTAATTAAATTTCTTAGTCTTTAAAATTAAATTGAAATCTTTTCCTCACGTTTTACAAATTTTCATTTTGTAGTGACATGAATTTAAGTCAGTATCAACTAATTTATTGATATCTTCACTGTAGATTGCTATATTGCTTGGTATGCACTGTTTATAGATTTTGAGTCTGCTAACAATTTTGATTACAGAGAGAACACAAAAATGCATGTTAGTTTTGTCTCTGACTTCAATTGTCCATGTACTTATAAACAACAAACCATAAACAAAGGCACCAAGAGTAAAATCACCAACAATGAATTCTTGTACTTCAGTGGGTCAGAAGGTAAAAGCTTTGTTTTTCACATTAATTTCAAATTAGTGTGGCTTTGTTGTCAAATGACATGTGTTAAGTTTAATATTTGTTATATTTTCCTGGAAAAGTTTGGAAAAGTCAAACTTGTGAAGGGCAACTTTGGAAGTGAAATATACTAGTCAGTTGTACCTGTTAAATGAATAGGAGGAATGATGGAATGTTCTTCCCCATAGCTTTAGGGATATAGAATAATCATCTGGTACCATTCCCGGCCGTGTCTCCAGTTCAAATCCATTTTTATCATTTCTTGGACTAATAACAATGCAAGTACTATTTATTGACTGTTATCTATGTGCCAGACACTGTTTTGCACTTCTCATGTGTTGACTCATTTAACCAACATAACAATTCTGAGTTAGCCACTGCTTTTCCTCATTTTACTTATGGGGACCTGAGGCTCTGAGATGTTAAACAGTTTGCCCCAAATCACACAGCTAGTAGCTAGATGGAAATGTAATCAGAATTTGAATTTTAGTAGTCTGACTCCAGAGATAACACTGAACCACTAAACCATTTCACCTTTCCAGTGTTCTGAAATACTACAGAAATCTTATCCTGACCTAGCTCAATAAACCTTTTGCTTGTCTGATCATTTCAACCTATATTGCCATTCAAGACCTTTCTTACCACTTTACTCATCCAATTGTATTTCCTATAAGAAACTTTTACTTATGTATACGTTCAACAAACATTTATTAAATATATGCCAAGAACTGTGCATGGTACTAAAGAAACAAAGATGAATATGCTATGGTTTCTGATTTTCAGGAACTTAAAAATTAATAGGAGCACTGACAAATAAATCAGTTATTATACTTTTTCTTTCCTTACTTCATTACTTCTGGCTAAGTTTTTCTCTGCTGTGTGTCTGCACCTTTTGCTAACATGCTTCTTCCTGTGAGTCTTATAGATCTGTTTGAATTAATAAGTCAACATCCACAATAAAATGCCCATGTTTAGAAAATCTCAAATTCCTGGTTACCTCATAAAATGTTGGCTACCCCACAATTGACTGAGTTTGTTTCTACACTATTTAATGTTTCATCCACTTGAATATGTCTTAGTGATTTTGCAAATGCAAAGTATGGTTATTTTTTCATATGGGAAAAATTAAAAATATTTATTATATCTTCCAGAAAGTTGTACCTATGAGCATATAGCCTACCTATTATAAATGGGATAAAAATCATTGGTTGGGTAATTGACTTTGAACCCGGTGGATTTCAGTGAGACTGAAAGAAAGTAAGAATGGTGGATATTATTGGAATTAAACTCAAAAGTGCAATGGGGAGAAAGCTGTGGGAATTCTTGTCCCATGGTCTGAACTTTTCTTGTGAAGAAAAAGATTTTTTATGAGTGTTTCCATTTTTATGCCTTTTTAAATGCTGTTTTTTCATTTGGACCACCTACCCCTTCTTATTTACCAATTTAAAAATGAATCTTCAAAACTTACTGTAATCTTGTATCTGAATGTCTCAAACAGGTATTAACTGTCTTAAAATAATTGTGAGGGATGTTTAAACTCATGTTCTCTTTATTTTTTTTTTTTTAACAAAATAGCAGGAGTGATGATCAAAATTACACTCCTGAAGCACATATCTAAGGTCCTTAATTCCACTATAAGGATGCAATTCATATACTTATTAGATTTTTTAAAATTTCTTTTTCATTTCTTTATCTAGATATACTTCTTTACCTCTGCCAAAAGTTGAATATCTGTTACTTCATTTAAAAGGTCAAATTATATGGATGAAATTAAGGAATATAAAATCAGTTTGCAGCTTGGAGGCTTCCTATCAAGCTGGTACAAGCTGAATGCACATGGTGGGGAAGGGGCAAAAGATGATCTACATACGTGTCAGTTCTCAAGAACGGATGTGTAAGTCAATGAATGAGGAGACAAATATTAAAAATTAGATAAGGATGTAAAGCAATATATTAAGTTTCAAACACCATGGGTAATATGTCATTGAAGTTCAATGGAAATAAATTGTGTCTGTGAGCTAAGGGGATGAGAAAGACTGCATGGAGAAAGTAACATTTGAGCTAAACTGGAAGGAGAGGTTGTTTTTTTACTGATAGAGAAACCATGAGAGGGCTTTACAGATGAGACAAAAATTTGAGTGAGGACACATAGCCTATGATAATAAACAAGGCATGTGGGAAACAAGGTTTTCATGAAAAATAGGGATAATATTTTGCCATTGAATGAAATTAAAAAAAAATTTTTTTAGAGAGAGAGAGAGAAAGAGAGAGCATGATGAGGGGAGGGGTGGAGGGAGAGAGGGAATCTTAAGCAGGCTCCAAGCTCAGCACAGAGCCCCACACGGAGCTCAATCTCACGACCCTGAGACCATGACCTGAGCCGAAATCAAGAGTCAGACACTTAACCGACTGAGCCACTCAGGCGCCCCCCAATTTTAAAAGTTTTTAAACTATTTTTTAATTTTAAGTTGTTTCCCTGCTGCTTTTGACCACAGTGAAGCTATCACCTCATGGAAAAAGAAGTACTGCCTTAAAAAAAAGAAGTTATTTCTGATTAGCTTTATCTTTCAAAGCTAACTTCCTTGAGGGTAAAGGGATGTAGTCATCTTAAAGCAAGACCGGTGGGGAGAGAAAGGTATTCTAAAGTGTAAAAGGGCTCCCTTTGCATCTCTAAAGCAAAACCCGTCAGAGGTTTAATCATGGATCATACTCATAATGGAAAATGAGATGTAGAGAAAGTAGCCAGCTGACAGAGTGAAAGAGGAAATCTCGTACAATCCTGGATAGTAGGAAAAGACAGAAAGACCAACTTAGGAGATCAGAGACAAATGTCCTGGTTCACCTCTCAGGATACAAATCCCAGTCGTGTAGGGTATAGAAACATCCAGAAGGATTAAGAATGGGGAGGAAGGAGGGGCGCCTGGGTGGCTCAGTCGTTAAGCGTCTGCCTTCGGCTCAGGTCATGGTCCCAGGGTCCTGGGATCGAGCCCCACATCGGGCTCCCTGCTCAGCGGAGAGCCTGCTTCTCCCTCTCCCTCTGCCTGCTGCTCACCCTGCTTGTGCTCTCTCTCTCTCTCACTATCTCTCTCTGTGTCAAATAAATAAAATATCTTTAAAAAAAAAAAAAGAATGGGGAGGAAGGTGACAGAATCTTTACTCAAAAACCTTAGACTGGTTGATATAAAATCTGAAAGCTCTTGGGCTGTTGATTTCCATTCCATGTTTATGTAACCAACAGTGAAGAACAGAAAGGAGCAGAGAGAAGAGGACTAGCAAGATGGCCTCAGAGGGCACTTCCAGTTCTTCCTGAGCTGCAGGTCAAGAGAGGCGGCCCAGCAGCTCCTACATGCCCTGTGAGGGACATGGAGGAAAGCTGAGAATTTAGAGTTAGGGGGCTGCCACAGTGAGGGCAAGGGGACCCCACAGCAGAGATGTGATGTCCCAGCCTACGCTGAGTCCAGGAGGAGGTTGGAGGTGGGACTCAGAGGATCCCAGAATGGAGGTGGAGCTGAATCAGTGGTGGAGGGATGATGGCCAGGCTCCTAACCATGTTGAGAACAAGCCATGCTCAGACCCCAGGCTGCTTAAGCACAGTCTTCTCAGTGTCCAGCAAGGAACAGAGGAGGGCATCAGAGTCCACACACGTGGTAGCTGCCTGCTAGCCAGTGTCCTGAGGACACATACTCTTTCCTTTATATCCAGGTGCTACCTTAGTTGGCAAGGGAGAAAAGTGAAACTTGAAAGAAGAAAAAAAGGTACTTTTTGGGAATTTGAACCTAAATTTTACTGGATCTAAGCTAAAAAGAGACTACGCTTATTGAAAAAGAAAGTTTAAGCCAGAGGAAATTAAGATACCTTTAAAAGGCAAATGTAAGGGTTTATTATCATTATTTGTTTAGTTTTATTTTATTTGCCCCTATGTGAAAGGATGGATCACTTATAGATCACTTATAAAAAATAAAGAATGCTGCAGTTGACTTGTAACTAGTTCTGGAGCAGTCTGCATGTGTTTTGGAGGCTGTGAATAAACCAAACCTCCTGGAGTGGAGTGTTTGTGTTAGGAAATAGTGATCCATAGACTTAGAAATATATAAATATTTGTCTGAATGTGGGAACACCAATACATTGAAGTTGGATCTGGAAATATATTCAATGTGTTTTATATGAAAAAGTGCTTTAATTTCAAAAGTTCCAGAAGATGAAACACAGAAACGTTGGATGAGTTTTCCTCTGGCTCTGGCTTTATCTAAGCTATGGCAATAGTCCATCCTGGAGATTCTGAGCTAGGACAGTGTAGAACATAATGGGTCATGTGATGCTTTAGTCCTCCAGCAGTGTGTGTGTGTGTGTGTGTGTGTGTGTATGGGTATGTGTGTGTGTCTGTGTATAAGTGTGTATGTGTGTATTTGTATGTGCATGTGTACATGAGTATGGGTGTGTGTGGCTGTATGAGTATGGGTATAAATGTGTGTCTGTATGCATGTATATCTGTGTGTGTGTCTGTCTGCATATATATGTGTGTACCTTCTATGAAAAGCTGCTACAAGCTGACTCCATTTTTTTGTCAAAATGTAGTCATGAAAACCACATATTGGATCTGAGACTCACAGAGTAGATCATATTTTTTCCTACCCAAATGATGTTATAATTTTGGTTTAAATTTAAGATACAGCATCAAATCCTAGCTATCATAAGCACTACAACTACAAAGGGAAAACTCAGTTACTACAAAATTTTATAATAATTTAAAATAACAAAATTACATCATGATAGTATTAACTATGGTTAAAAGTATTATATAAAATAATTATAGGTGGAACTCCAATATACTGTAAACTCTATGTAAAATACTCTACACACAACTTAGCTGTATGTATAATAAATTTGACCAAATGTTAAATTATGATAACTATTCATCTTTAATTCATAATTTTACTTGCCATTTTGAAACTGGGAAAACACTTTAAGGAATCATTTGAATGACCACGTGTCTTAAAATAGGGTCCTTTGAAATTTTAATTGTTTGTCTCTTATATATTTTGTAAGTTCAACTAATCTGCAAGTCAGGTTATTTAATGTAAAACTACCCAGTAAAGTAGTTCTTTCAGACTTCACTAAGAATTTTATTCTTAATAATTTGGAGAAAAGAAAAAATGCTTGAATGTTGTATTTGTTATTGATAGCTTTATAACAGATTATCATACACTTACCATCTTAAAGCAATACATATTTATTATCTCACAATTTCTTTGGGTCAAGTATCTAGGTCCAGCTCAGGTACGTCTTCCATTTTGGGGTTTCTTACAAGATTGTAATCAAGGTGTTAGTCAGGGCTCCTGGGGTCTCTTCTGATGTTCAGCTGGGGAAGTCTCCCTTCAGGTTCAAAGGGTTGTTGGTAGAATTCAGTTCCTCAAGGGTTTCAGACTGAGGATCTCAGTTCTTACCTAGGTGTTGGGCAGAAGCCACCCTCTGTTCCTTGTTCCTGTTGTGGGCCTCCACAACAGGGCAACTTATTTCATCAAAGTGTGCAAGCCAAACCCCCCCCAAAAAACAAACAAACAATAGAGAAAATGTGCTAGAAAGATGAAAGTCACGTTTTTTAAAAACCTAATCACACAAGTGATATCCAATTAACTTGGCTTCATTCTACTCTTTAGAAGATAAGTCACTATATTCAGCCATACTTCAATGGGAGAGGATTATACAAGGGCATGAGTAACTAGAAAGCAGGGGTTATGGATAATCTTAGAGTCATCCTGACACAGATGTGTTCAGCATATTAACCTTTATGTAACTCTTCTTGTTTTCTTTCTCATGTACAGTGCTCTTGAAGGGCAAAGAAATCAGTGTTGTGAGTGGAGAAGGGACCAGAACATATGTGCTTTTCGCATTGTTCATACAGCAGAGTGATAGGGGATGAATGATACAGCCATAAGATGGGGGCTTTTGTAATACTAAAAGACATTGTAATAAATGGTCATGACAGAAATGATTTCATAAGGATGATGAATCTCAAGGTGAAATCTTTGTTTTATTAATCATGGTGTTGAGTGGGGATGCAAACTGAGAATGAGTTCAGTTGTGCTCCAGAAGGACTGTGAATAAGGCTGTAGTTAGGAAAGATGGGAGAATCAAAAAAGATGGGATGCAAAATCTGGAGCAGCCTTAGGGAGCAAAAACTGGTGAAATACCCAAAATGTTTAAAGGTGGTTTGGGGGAAGTTTTGCTGTTCAAAATTCAATTTAGTCAAGATAGATAGTCAAGGGCACTTGGGTGGCTCAGTCGGTTAAGCATCTGCCTTTGGCTCAGGTCATGATCCCAGGGTCCTGGAATCGAGCCCTACTTTGGGCTGTCTGCTCAGCTGGGAATCTGCTTCTCCCTTTCTTTCTGCCCCTCTCCCCCCCCCAACCTTGTGCTCTCTCTCTGTCTCTCAAATAAATAAATAAATTTTTTATTCCTTTAAAGCGAAAGATAGATAGTCAAGAGACTATCTCTTCCACTGTCTTATGAACTTTTCAGGAAAAATATCCATTAGATATCATTTGGAATGAGGGTATATGATGAGAGATGTTGGAGAGATTGGTGTTAAGGTAAAAGCAGAATAGCACCAGCAGACTAAGTCATCTTTGTGTAACATAGAGTTAATCAGTAATGTAGTATGAATAGAGTATCATGCTATGGTTGAGAAAACATTGCCTTAGTGTTCAAATTCAGGCTGCACAACATATCAGCTGTGTGCCCTGATCAAACTGAAGACTAACTCGGGGCACCTGGGTGGCTCAGTTGGTTAAGCAACTGCCTTCGGCTCAGGTCATGATCCCAGGGTCCTGGGATGGAGCCCAGAATCAGGCTCCCTGCTCGGCGGGGGGCCTGCTTCTCCCTCTGCCTCTCCCACGGCTTATGCTCTCCTGCTCTCTCATTCTGTCAAAAAAAAAAAAAAAAAAATCTTCAAACTAAAGACTAACTCAATTATTAGAATCCATAGGCTTAACTTGGCCTACACTATTGTTTGGCCTATACTTTAAACTCCTAAAACTGCTTAATCTCCTGCCAATATTGTTTTCTTATCCTATCTGTTTTATTCATATAAGGTACCTGCCTATAATGCAGCTAAGGGGATAATACAAGCTTTAGAGCAGGGGTTCTCAACCTCAGCACTATTGACATTTTGGACGTTATTAACAGTCTTTGTTGTGAGAGGCTGGCCTCTACCCACTAGATCCCGGTATTATCTACCACCCCGCCCCCTCAGTTATGACAACAAAAAAATGTCTTCAGACATTTTTCTGATGTCTCTTTGTAGGGGAGGGAAGGAATAAATTACCCATGGTTGAGAACCATTGCCTTACAGGGTCATTGTTTGGGACAAAATAAGGTGTAACATCTGAAAGCACCTGAAAGAGTGATTAAAACATAATTGACACTGAACATATGATAGTTTTCCTGTAAATATTAGACATTGGAGAGTAGCATCATACATGATATAAGTTTACTGAAATATAGAAGGTAAATAATACTATGTAATAATAATTTATATGAGCACTAATTTGGGAAATCATTAGTTGTAGGGGTTTATGTGTATATATAAAAGCTGGCCCTCACCTCTGAAGTCAAACCAATCAAGCTTCAATTACTGTCTCTTCCAGTTAATATTATGTCCCTTGGGGAAGTGCTTCATATTTTCTAAGGGACCTTATTTATAATATACCTTAGTTATCAATGAAATGGAAAAACAATGGCATGGATATGGTTTTGGGATGATTCATTCACTCATTCATTCATTATATACCTATTGAGCATCTATTATGTTCCAGGGACTGTATAGGAAATGTAAGACAGTCTCTACCCTCCTGGAAATTTATTAGTGGAGAATCAAATGATGAACAAATAGATATAAAATGTATTTATAGAATGTAACAAATGTTCTGGAGGTAAGGAAGGATAAAAAGGATAAAGAATGATAGATGATGTTCTCTTGGATAGAATAGTCAAGAGAGTCTCCTATTAGAGGTCAGTATTTGAGCAGATCAGTATGATCATGTCTAGGGAAAGGGCACCCAGGAAGGGTGCATGTTAAGTCTAGGGACCTGAAGACATTAACATTCTTGGATTGCTTAAGGCACAGAAAGAGGCTAGGGTTGCTATAGAAGGAGTATATTGTATAGCCAATTTGTACATTTTTTGGTTTTTATATTTTTTCTTATCTTGAAATATCCATTTTTAGTAAACTCAAAACATTTATGTAATATAGGATGTGAGATGAGTTCTTAGGTGATATCATGCCACATGATATGTTATTAAAGAATAGTTCCATAGAGGCAACTATCCAAGAAAATGGAACAAAGTTAAAAATGGTCTTGTAAGATTTCATTGGGGTAGCAATGTTTTGTGGCTTGAAGTGTAAAGGATGAGAACAGCATGTGAATTCCAAGAAAGCAGCATAGGATGGAAGGAGAATTTACAGTGTGTCAGACAGGGTGGCAACATCTTGTGGCATGTGGCTCCCATCTCAGTGATGGGAAAGGTATGTCCTGTGCCTGCTTCTTGCCTGTGGCACACCACAAGGGAGAATGAGTTGGCAACCACAGCCAAAATACATCAGTAGCAATTTTAGTATATGGCCAGCCATGATCTTTTTTATTTTCCTAAAATTTGATTCTTTTAAAATTTATTCCAAAGGACCGAGTATAAAACAGAATTAAAGGGAGTTTGGAGGGGACAGGAAAAGGGGTAGCTATGCTACTTAATGCTATTTTTAGATTAACCATTTTGGATTTAGAATTCCAACAAATTTGACAAGCATGATGAAATACTTCTTTATCCAACTTTAAAAAACTTTTCAAATGTGCATTTAGTTGTTTAAAATTTGCCTAATTAAGAATGGCACATGATGAGATGAAAAAAATCTCAATATCAGTAGCACAAAGTTGAGCGAGAGAGTGAAGCAAGGTACAAAGGATTTACAATGGAGGACTGTTGGAGCAAAAGAAGTCTACAGTGTCAAGGATCTAGGGAAGGAAGAATACGATCAAAACTGAAGACTTGATCAAAAATAAAGATAGAATATAAGAAAAGAAAAAAGAAAGGAGGATAGTGGTGGAAGATGTCAATGACCTAAGACATGTTACACTTGAAGTCCAAGAAAAAAGTAAACTAACAATGAATCTTGAGTTTAATCACAAATATCACAGTAATTTACTTTTGTGTATTTGCACCATGAATATAAAGTAAACTGGCTTCAGGTAGAGTCAACTCTACTAAAGATAAGTTTGGAGCATGGACACAGAGAATTTAACTGCTAGTCTTGGGACTGTAGCAATTAGTGAATAAATTTATCATACTCTCTCAAAGGACTTATTTTGAGTTAGCAAATTATATAATCAATGCAGAAACACTCATCAGAATGAGCCTGATTAATAATTGTGGTCTGGATCAAAAATCAAAATAGCATCAAATATGGTACAGGATACAAACATTATTAGTTTGATGGCCAAAGTTCATTAGCAATCAACAAATTAATACAGTGCACATAGGGACTTTTCAACATAGGACCTTATTTATTTAACATAGAGCCTGTAGGAACATAAAAATTATTTTAAATAGGGTTAACAATTAGTTTAAAAACAGAAAGAATAGGTGTTTTTATGTCGTATCATCCCTAGTGGCTGAAATAATGTTTACTATAACATAACAGTGGCTAATATGGCCAGCAGTCATTCTATAACTAAGCCATTGGGATGAGAAATGCCTTCTCACTCTTTTTTTTTTTAAAGATTTTATTTATTTATTTGACAGGGAGAGACAGCAAGAGAGGGAACACAAGCAGGGGGAGTGGGAGAGGGAGAAGCAGGCTTCCCGCTGAGCAGGGAGCCCGATGTGGGACTCCATCCCAGGACCCTGGGATCATGACCTGAGCCAAAGGCAGATGCTTAACGACTGAGCCACCCAGGCACCCGCCTTCTCACTCTTGAGAGATAAAAATTACATGAGTGCTTTAGCCAGAGACACATGCCAGGGAATTTAAAATGGAATAAATACACTTTTAAACAGTAGTTAAAATGATAAGCTTTTGCAAGATTTTTGTGGTGATTTTAATATTTGAAAAAATTACACCTTTTTACTCATCACCTTATGAAAATTAATAATTGACTTAATTGCAGTCTCTTAGATTAACCAACCTTTCCCTCTGACCTCCTAGATACCATCTTTGCCTTGCCCGTGTTTACACACTTTGCCTGGCTTGCCTCACATTCTGTTTTCCAGTTGTATTCCTGAACACCTCTACTTCTAAGCTCTTTGCTGATCTGTTGGAGCGTCTCCCTACTATCCCTCAAATCTGGTCCCTGATGCTACTCCTCTGATACATTCTCTAGTTCTCTGTTGTCCACAGTGTGTCCTCACTTCAATTAGGGCTGTAACTGGGCTTTAACTTATATCAGGCCACTGTGCTTATATAACTTTACCTGACATGAGTCCACATGCCTGGAATTTCAGTAAGTTTTATGGAAGAGAATTGTTCACAAACTCTATCTGTAAAACCTTCCAAGGGTAAAAAGTTTCGGAGAAAAGCCAATTTTTTGTTGTTGTTTACACAATATAATCTCTTGATTTGTGGTGGGTGAAAATTAAGAAAAATAAAGATACATTAATGCAGAAACCAGACTTTGGGTAGTGTCTGGATTTGAATTTGCTAGAAGCAGTAGTATTTTTTTGCAGACTGGAAAGAGAAAACCACTCCCAGATGTCTTAATTTTTCTGACTAACAGAAAAACCTTCACAATTTACATCATGATGGATTCAATTAGCACAAGTCTTGTGATTCATTTGCAACTAAGCGAACAAATTCTAGCCTCAATTTTTACAAATGTTTGTGGTCATGATGGGTTTGGCTCTTGAAGGTCAAAGAAATTAAACAGGAACTGGTAGCTAGCAAAGATATCTCAGGAAGTTTCTTGCTCCTTTCAGTTAATAGAAGATACAGAATATATGTAAACTTAAATTTCTGTAAACATTTTCCCTAACTTACTGGTCTAATCACTTTCTTTGTTTATTGATCTCATGTGATCAAGGAAAGTAAATATTCTGTAACCTGCTCTCTCTTATGTTTTTAAAGAGGGAAACCAGCACAGCATATAAATTCCACAAGACTTTTTTTTTTTAAATGCAATTCTAAGTTAAATTTTTTTAAAATTAAGGTCATTCTAAAAAATTACATCCTATAATTTTTTATATCTACGACTTTGTTCTTACTATTTAAAAATTTGGTTAACTTGTACTATTCTGATGTACTAAGAAAGAATGCTGAACTCATATTTCAGGCATGATTTTAGAAAGAGAACCAATAGAAGCATGGCCTTAACATTTTTCCTGTACCTTTCAACCAGAATTTGTCCCAGCAAAGTGAATTATGTTTTGCTCTCTATTTTTTCTTTCCTTCTTATAAAGAAATATAGCTGTTTCACATAACAAAAGTTTTCATAAATATTTTTATTTAAACTTGTCTAATTTCTTATGTATTTTCTTAACATTTGTTTTATTTTTAATAATTCACTCAGAATATATAACATCTGCTTAAAATATTTGACCAAATCATCACTATCAACGTAAATCAACAAACCAATTGCAATGCAGGAAAAAACTGCCATATAATTCTTATGTAACCCTTCACTGAATCACTGTGAAGGGACTTATGTTTGGAAAGCTTTTAATTTTTGTTATAAAGTTCCCAGAAACAGATGTGAAAATTCACTCATATCCCACATTGTCTAGTTCAAGCAGCTGTAAACTATTTCATGGATTACACTTGAATGAAATGAAAGTCCTGAGATTATTTCATCTAGGCAGCTGTTATTTCCTTAAATTAAATAAAAACAATTCTTTGCTTGATTAATTCTTGGTTATTTAGATTGTATAAAGTGTTCACAGTCTTTAGTCATAAATTAGTTCATTTTTCTCAGTAGTGTCCCCGTGAGTCAAAGGATGCCGCACAATTTTATAGGCTACCTTTAAAAATAAATAACTGCTTGTATTTTCTACTATGAAAAAAATAAGTTCGGCACTCTTTTTTTTAATACAATATTAACATAATGTATCATTTCACCGGTAGAGAAAGTTAACGTAAGAATTGACCCTGCTTGGTTTTAACTGCTAGGCTGATGACTGTATCAGCTTCCCCCCCATATGGTCTATCACTTCACTCCACACTCCCGTCCTAGCCCTAGACTTGTCCTTCTGTTTACCAAACATCCGGTTGGATATCTTGAAGACAGCTAGCTCCATCTCAACGTGTGCCAAACCAAAGGTATTCTCTCTTTCTATATTCCCCAAAAAGGTAATGTTGGAGAAACCTGCTAGGATTTCACATTCAATCACGAACCCTACTGAATCTTCCTCTGAAACGACCTTCTAACACATTTCTCTCGCTTCTTATTGTGACTTCCTTGCTCCAAGCCCTCAGAAGCTTATACATTCACTACTGATAAACACTCCTTCCTGCCTCATCTCCCTGTTTTCAGTTTTTACCTTTCCAAAGGGCTATAGGCAAGTGCAACAAATGTATTCAGAAACCCATTTCCAAAAAGCCAATTCCATATAAAAGATCAGTTTGTCAAATAATTAACCGAATTTGTCAGATTATACTGAAATCTTCCCTTGAGACTGGTGTCTGATAAGTGCTTTTAGTAAAGTCTCACAGGAACTCAGGGCTATCCTTTAAAAAAAAAGTCCTGTAGTCAGCAAATGTCAATGAATATCCTGTGGTAGACACACTTCTAAAACACTGAGATTATGATAGGAAACAAGAAAGACTTAGTTCCTATCTTGAGGTATCAGAAAAGAAACAATTTTTTCAAAATAAATGAATTGCAAGGGTTTATGTATGTTGTCTTCTGTATATATGTGTGTGTATATATATATATATATATATGTGTATAAATTCAGGTGCATATACGTATTCATGTAGTGATAAGGGCTATAAGAAAAAAATAAAGCCAGATAACAGGATAGCAAGTACTCAGAGGAAATAATCTTTTGAATAGAGTCAATGAATATGATTATATTATTCACAGAAATATTATTTTTTTAATTTTATTTTATTATGTTAATCACCATACATCATTAGTTTTTGATGTAGTGTTCCATGATTCATTATTTGCATATAACACCCAGTGAGCCATTCAATATGTGCCCTCTTTAATAACCATCACCAGGCTAACCCATCCCCCCACCCCCTCCCCTCTAGAACCCTCAGCTTGTTTGTCAGAGTCCATAGTCTCTCATGGTTCGTCTCCCCCTCCAATTTCCCCCCTTTATTTTTCCCTTCCTACCATCTTCTTTTTTTTTTTTTTTGCATATTATTCAGTGACTGTGTTCTTATTTGCATCAATTTAAGGCATGTTAATTTAGTCTAAAGCTATGAGATATAGCATAGTTCCATTTATTTAAAAATATAATTTTTATTAACATATTCATGAAATATATTCTCGAATAGCACTGTCCAATAGAAATACAATGTGAGCAACAAATTGGAGCACCATATGTAATTTTCAACTTTCCAGTAGTTACATTAAAAAAAAAGGAAAAAATAGGTAAAATTAATTTTCATAATAAAATTTATTTAATCCAGCTTACCCAAACTATTATTTCTTTTTTTTTTTAAGATTATTTATTTATTTATTTGACAGAGAGAGACACAGCTAGAGAGGGAACACAAGCAGGGGGAGTGGGAGAGGGAGAAGCAGGCTTCTGGCCAAACAGGGAGCCCGATGTGGGGCTCGATCCCAGGACCCTGGGATCATGACCTGAGCCAAAGGCAGACGCTTAGTGACTGAGCCACCCAGGTGCCCCAAACTATTATTATTTCAACATGTAATCAATATAAAAGTTATAAATTAGGTATTTTATATTATTTTCTTTGTGCTAAGTCTTCTAAATCCTGTGTTTACTTTACTCTTAACAGCATATCGTAATTCAAACTAACCATTTTAAGTGCTCCATAGCAACATGTGGCTAATAACTAATGAACTGGATGGTACAGTTCTATAATACATTGATTGCATTAACTATATCAAATATATTCTTGATATTTAGTTGCATGTACAATTGTTAAGTCCTTATGTAAGAACATATTAATGAGAAATGCATTCATAGTTATGAGTAATGTATTTATGAACTTATTCACTAAATATGATAGTTGAATGTATTCATTTCAATGGAGAGTATTTTATCATGATTATATATTGTATTACATATAATATGTATCTATATTATAGAGATTATAACTATGTTCAAAAAGAATATTTCTAAAAATTTTGTATAACTTTAGAAAATTGTTTAATAAATACACCTATGGTTATCTTTAAAACACAGATTTGATCACTTTATTACCCTTCATTATCTGAGGCTAAGCTGTTTTCCAGTGTTGCATCCTGATATCCCTATACGTTTCAGGTTATAGTCAAATAGCTGCATAACATTCCCCAAAATACTATGTACTTTTAAATCTGTGTACATTTTCATGTTTTTCCATCCTTCCAAAAAGCCCTTTACCACCTTTTCTGGCCTGTATTCTTTTACTCACATCTTACTTAATGTATTCAGCTTTCCAATAATTCCTTTATCGTTCATATTTCAGTTAGAAAACTGAAAATACTCTACATAATTAGAATAGTGCCAAGTGCTAATAGACAGTATCTGGCAGTTTTGTCTTTTCTTTTTTTTTAAACCTCAGTTTGTTGCTTTCTTGTTTTCCATAACATTTAAAACATTTATATGTTTTGTTTCTGGGATAGGGCTAATCACATTATATTAGAGTTACCTACCTTCTTAAGTAGACATTAACATCCACTAGATAGTTAGATTTCAAAGTATCAAAATAGAGCCAAGAATATTTTTTAAAATTTCCATCAGATTATTTTTACATAATCTTTCTCTACCACTGTTGTCTTAGGACTCATGAGATTCTCGGATGAAAAATGTATTCCTGATTGCTTTAAAGAAATTTCTAGTTGCCTGGAGTCTCTCCTTAATAGACTGAATTTGTATCTACTTACCACAAAGATGGTATATGGTATATCGACTTTATCTACAACACTGGGCTGCCTATTGTGGGGGAATATCTTAGAGAATATTTTATTTAGAAAAAAGGCCCAAAGGGAAGAAAAGAAGGAAAGAAGGAAGGAAGTAAAGAAAGGACAAAGAGGAAGAGGGAGGGAGGAAAAGAGTGAGCGAGGGAGAGAAGAAGGAGGGAAGGAAGAAAAGAAGAAGGAAACATTGATACCATTGATGTTCTCAGATTCTAAGTTTTCTATATTTAGGAAATGCGCTCTGCATTTCTTCCCTTGACTTATCCGGTATTGAAAATTCCTTGGGGGCGCCTAGGTGGCTCAGTCGTTAAGTGTCTGCCTTCAGCTCAGGTCATGATCCCAGCGTCCTGGGACCCAGCGTCCTGGGATCAAGCCACGTGTTGGGCTCCCTTCTCCACAGGAAGCCTGCTTCTCCCTCTGCCACTCCCCCAGCTTGTGTTCCCTCCCTCGCTGTCTCTCTCTGTGTCAAATAAATAAATAAAATCTTAAAAAAAAAAAAAAAAGAAAATTCCTTGGACAGGATCTTTCTCAAATTCCTTAATTTGTTTTTTCTCTCTCTTTCAATTTGTGTAAACTTTCCAAAATTTTTAAAGTTTAGGCATTTCTGTTTCCTTCTTTTGATTTATTTAATCCTAGACAACTGCTCCCTATAATAAAGTTGTTAAGGAGATGGAGCTATGGAGACCTAGATTTGTATTTTTTTTTCCTTTGCAAACTAAACATAGATTATTAGTATTCTTCCATGACTAAATAAGATGCAGGATTCTTTATAGTTGTATCGCCCTTTAAAGCTTGGCAAGTACTCCATAGTTTTTAGGAGCTTATTGACCTTCTGTGGCAGAACAAATATTGGTAAGGAATGAAAGGATGAGGATTTCTCAGAGTAAGGCTTCTCCCAAGATTTCAAGAGCCAGTTGCACTACCATCATCACAACTTCATTGGACAGTTCACAGCCACCACAGCTGCTCGGGTACTTAGCTTACAGCACCCTAAAGTCTCCAATGAACCAGCAAGTAAATTCTAGCAGGCTTCTCACTCTAGGGTTCTCTTTTTCTCCCACAGTGCGATAGTTATTCTGAGCTAGAAAAAAAGGATGATACCCAGATGGGGATAGGGTGGTTGGGCTATCTTCAAAAGGCTTTATGAAATACCCCTCTTGAATTTGCAAGTACAAAGAGAATTCTGGCATGGAGATTCTACTGTTTGTTGGGGGAGGGGATGGGGTGGACGGATGGCTTGAGGTATGTTTTGATTGGAAGCTGTTGGCATGGGGAACCTGGAGGCAAGCTAACTAGAAGCAGACTGCCTTATGCACTTGGTTTGGAGAGCATATTTGACATTCTCTGATTGGTTCTGAGTTAGAAATGGAAATAAAAGGAGGAAAGCTGGCCTTTATGAACCAAGTCCTGAATGTTTTGGGGATAACTGCTGCTGAGGCTTCACTGGTTGATTCCAACAGAGGTTGTGGATAGTGTTCTAATGTCCTGTATGATCTTTCCGCTGTCTGTATGTTCAGTCTCTAAGTCCCCTCTTTTATTCAGGAAGTTGGCCAAAAGATCCATATCTTCAGATGATTGTTGATGATTGTTCACTTGTCTCCATAATCAATTGTATCACAAGGGCTTCTTAATCTTTTTGATGTTGTGTCATCATGGTGATCATCTGGTAAGAAAGTGGCTAATAGAAGCATTTAAAACTTGCACTAAGTATTAAGTGATAAAGTTAAATGGACTGGTATCATGACCACTGTGACATAAACAAGAATAATTAAAATTCCATTTAAGATTCTTCAGAACCAGAAACCTGAATGTCTAACCAAGGCCAAGAGAATAATCCCACAGGTCATAAAGATCAATCTTATAGAGCCAAATAGCTTTTTTCCTTAAGATAATATATTGCCTTCTGTAACTTACGTGCTTCATTGAGCCAAGTACAGCAAGAAGTATTAGAAATGGCACAGATACCAGCATGACTAGTGAACAAGAAATCTACATTGTCTATTACTACTCTTGCCAAGGAATTGAGATTGATCTATATTCCATCTAGATTATAAGTGGTATAATTTTATAACTTCTGCCAAAGTTATAATAACACATGTCTTACAGTCTTTTGTTTGTATGATTCTTATTATTGGAAACACTGCTTTGATTGTTTGTATAAATTCTGAATTGGTAACCTGTAGGTAATGTGCTTGAATAATCAAAGGTAGCCTCATTTTGGAGCTTGTGTCTCAATTGTAATTTCCAGATTTGATGATATATAGAGTTAGAGTGTCTTTGTACAGATAAATTTTGTAATACTATTCTTAAAGTGCATGAGATATTAGTGAGACAAGCAAGACTAATTATCCCAGCTGCAAAGAAAGTAGTATCTGGTAGGAACACATGGATATCCAGGAAAAAAGGAATTATTTATGACATAAGGTTAGAACAAAAGCCTTACATTGGCTGGCTTACATATTTGTATTTCTTTTAGTCCAGATGACAAATAATTGGCCCATCAATTTAGGAAGGTCCCTCTCTTTATCTGTAAGAGAGAGACACTAGCAGAGTCACAAATTGATCTGTTTAAGGTCATTTGTCCCTGTAGGTACAAGTGAAAACACCATTGGTTATAATTCCCTTTGATCTCATTTCCCGTAGATTAGAATTTCCCTTAGATTTTCATCATTAGGGTGTAGTGAGGAATAGCATATCCAGCAATCAGTAAGCTTGAAGGCTATTGCTGGGATAATCTGAGATTGGTGTTATAATGATTATGCTCTGATCTAATTTTAGTAAGAGGGAAATAAAAGAAAAAGGGCCATTATGCATGGGCAATAACCAGGGGTCTCTAGAAAATGAGTAATGATTATAAGTAAGCAGATAAAAACAAAATAGGAATTAGGCAAATGTTTTGATCCCGCATCTTGTGCAGGAGCTGTCCACCATCTTGAGTGAATTATTCTAAAGTTGAGTCTTGGGTCATCTATCTACTGGGAAGATCAACTGCTTCTAGAGAATCTCTGAGAATCTTCAGCTGATGTGCCCTATTAGGTCAGGTTTCCAATTTGGTTGATTCTGGATTGCTTCTTTAGTCATGAAATGTGAACCCAAGGACTTATTCCAGGGAGTTTTACTTCTGTATCTGTTGCTAACAATATCTGATAGAATTCCTTCCAGTGAGGCTCAAGAGCAGTTTTTCCCCGATATATCTTCCAATAGATGAAACCTCATAGTTGAATATCATAAAGAGGCCATTTAAGAAGACTATTTGAATGTACCCTTAACCTGTAATATATTGTGATGTCTGTGTGCCTGAGTATAGTATCATAGGTAAAATCCTTAAACATGCGGGCCTTGCAGTTACCAGTTCACAACAAAGCAAACAGTATGTCCCTGAGGGAGCAGACCTTACTGCTTTAAGGGTGGGTAGGAGTCCCTTTGACCAAAAGAGCTCAAGGGTTTCTGAAAGCTTTGTTAGTTTTATTTCAAGGACGTCATTGATTCTTTCCACCTTCTCAGAAGTTTGTAGGTGGTAAGAGCAACATGGTTTCTGAATAAGGAGTAATACCTTACAGATTTCTTTTATAGTATTTCTTGTGAAAGGTGTGCATTGGTCACTTGATATAAAAGTTTATATTCCCAAGGTTAGAAACACAGAATTGAGCAGATTTTTAGCAATTGTAAAGATGGTAGCTTTTTGACAAAGAAATGTTTCAACCCATCCTAAAATTCTATAGACATACAATAACTAAAACAGAGAAATCTCATGGAAAGTGGAAGCCATATAAAATCCATCAGAAGGTGTTCAAAGGGCCCTTGAAGCTTTGGTTTCTGGCCATGTCCCACATTTACAGTTTTTCTAGAATTAATGCTGGTGACAAGTCCATGTGACTTAAAAAATACCTCAGCTCTCTTAAATTTAAGATAATAGCCAATTTATCTGTACTATGATGAGTAGTTTCATGGAGAAATTTAGCTAATATACATTTGAAACCATCTAGTGACACAAAGCACTGTCTTGAGAGTACCAGAGATTATGCAAATGAAGCTAGAACCACATTTTTTCCATTTTATGTTTTTCCAAAATGAGGGGCTAAATGTTGATATTTTATAATGGTCTCTTTGAATTTCTTTAAGGATTTATCTTTTGAGTTTAGATAGGATCAAAACCTTGGTTAAAGCCATTTGTTTGGCAAAATGATATGCTAGAGATTATTTCCTTTAGCTCCCATATTATTTCTTTTTTTCATAAGCCCCAACTTTTACAATCGCTACCTCCTTTTGAAGAAGGAATTCATGTAAAAGGATCTCAAACATCTTGTCCATTTTTGATGGGGATTCCAACAGGGTTGACCTTTTTGTTTCCAAAGCATCCCAAACTCATATATATGTATATATTTTAAAGTGTGTCTGTGTATATATTTACTCTGTGGTCTTTTGTCTAGTTGACAAGCTCAAGTAAGTGCATTAATTCTGCCTTCTAGAGTAATTTTACTTCACGTAAAGGGCTGTATTCCAAAGTCAAGCTTAAATTGGTAATAGCATATTCTGCTCCAGTTTGAAGTTTTGAAGTATGATCTATCAACAAATAATATTAGGTCAGACTTTTCAATGGGAGTCTTCAAAAAAACTGAATGGGGTATAGTAAGTTCCCTAACTGAGCTAAGAAAATCGTGAGGTTCTCTTCTCCTGGTAGGGTCAGGAGAACAGCATATCAAGGTGTTGCAGTGGTAAATAGTAATGTGAGGATGAGACACTAACAGAGTCTCATGGAGGCTAATTAGCTCGCTGAAAAGTGCTGTGTTCTCAGATGACAGTAATGTCTATGTTGTATGAGGAACACAGATCCATAAGATCAAGAGACAAGGTTATATAACTAGCTCAACAAAAGGACCAAGTTTTGAAGTGGTGGTTACTGCCTTTAAAACAAGGGGAAGAAGCTTTTGCAACCAGGTCAAGGTGGTGAGTTTTTATGACTCCCATGAAATTGAGTTAAGACTCGATGGGCTTGCCCAGATTGCTCATATGCAAGTAGAAGAAAAGATTTTAGTTGGTATTGCCTATGGAAGGAGTCTGTTGACAAGTCTTCAGATGGCAGAAAGCCTGTTTATGACTTAAACTGAAAGTTGTCACAATCTCAGGAAAATTTGATACTTGTTGGTTACAATATCCAGTTATACCAGAAATACTCTTGATTGTTTTGTGAGGGGTCTAAGATGTTTGGATAGTCTATAGCCTTATCAGGAAAGAGTGATTTCCCTCTTTATATAGGTTATAACCTCAAATAATGGATTATGTTTTGGCAAAATTGTAATTTATCTTTTGAAACTTTATGTCCCTCTTTTGCTAAAAATAAGAACAAATAAATGGAATCCTTTTTACCAGAACCCTTGTCCTCTGAATAAAACAGGAGATCATGTACATATTATATCAGGACTGAATTGCAAGGGAAACTTAGATCTTTTAAGTCTTGATTGAGGACCTGGGAAAATTTGGAGGGGGATTCAGTGAACCTTGGTCATGACTATCCAAGTATATTATCCTCCCCACACGAAAACAAAAAGGAAAGGTTAAGAGTGAAAACAAAGAAGGCTTAATAGAGGTTGTTGCATGAGGAAGCTGTGAAGGCAAGCTAATTAGAAACAAATGATCTTATATAATTAGTTTGGAAGACTATATATCTGTCTTTGGTTGGCTCTGAGTGGGATGCAAAGGCAAAAATAGGGAAGCTGGCAGTCATTGACCAAGTCCTGACCATTTGGGGCTAATTGCAGCAGAGATTTTGGTGTGGTTTCTTTGAACGGTTACAGAAAGGTGGTGGACCCATGTTCTGTGGTCATAGATGATGATCTGCCCATTGTCTAAAGGGATTCAGCCTCTCACCATTTTTCTTCTGTAAATCTTTTCTTATATATGTCTCCAACTACATCTAGAAATGATTTGAAAAATAACTGATACATGAGGTAATATTTTTGCAAAGCAGAAATAATAATGTTTTACTTAACTACTGGCAGATACCTGAAAACATGGACTTTTCTTATTAATTCTATTAGGGCTAATTTTTTCTCTGCAATTGTTTATGTTGTTACAGAGGATCTTGATGATTTAAGAATGGAGGGAGTAACTACCCTTGTACCTTCTGGGAGCAAATTTAACCAAGGTCGTGCTACTCACCCTGCTGAACCTCAGGCCAAGGTCACACTGAACATCTGTTCAAGGTGTGCCAGGTAAAACAAATAATAGGTATAGTATATATAAACATAATCTTAATTTTTTAAATCTAAGATTTTGATGCAAAGGGTGTAACTCCTCTGTGTTAAAAAAAAAAAAAATCATTTCCTTCAAAAGATCCTTTGTGCTAACATTGGTGAGGGAGTTAGTCCTGCAGTTTATCCTTGTGTCCAATGCCACTCAGACCAACAATGAATCAAAGAGTTTAGCTTGTCCTCACTTCACAGTTTGAGAAATTTTAAGTCTTTCTGTCTCTGAATTTCATTTGCTCTCTGCCCTACTGGTTCCCTTTCAAAGGAAGAATCTAAGGGCTCTAAAGGTTCAAAGCCTCTTTTAAAGCACCTGCATAAAGACGAGTTTGCCCAGGTATAGTTTAAGATCTGATATTATTGGCCTCTTAACCTCCTCCTCATCTTGTTCACCTCCTGGAAAGAATTTAATCAGCTTGACACTTTTCAGTTTTGGCAGCTGGAAGCAATCTTTGCATATACAGTATGTGGCCAAAGAAGTAGCTTAAGTTACTGCCAAGTCAGCTCCCAGTGCTTGTCTAGCAGAAACTCACCAAATAGCTAGAATTCATTGTTTTGTAGGAACTAAATCTCATTTGCAAAGAGGCTTTTAAGCCTGTTTAAATGATAAAACAAGCCTTCTAACCCTTATGTAAATGGTGCAGATTAGCAAGAACAATGCACTGGCTGGCCAGTTTTATCTCCTTTTCTTTATGTCTAGCTGTTCTATTGTACTGTTTGAGAGGGGATTAGCTGCTTGGAAATAGGAAGGGAGGGAGTGTAGGAAAATCAAATCAGATTCTTGTAGCTTTTCCTCTTTCCTTTTACCCTTTTGAAATTTTTATTTTAATTGTCACAGGCTTAGGAAAATAGAAAGGATACGTCTTAGAAAAGCAGTGACGTTATTTGCGACCATTAGAAATGCCACAGCACAGTGGAAACATTGCTTCAGACGAGTAATATTTGGGTGACTTGACTTTGATTAAGGCTGCAAAGAAAACTTCTACTGTTTATGTAATGGTATTTAGGCATCTTGAGTGTACAGAGTTATCTATACGAAAGTTGTTTGGCAATTTTGAAAAACCTTTGTAGTATGGCTAAATAACAAAAGTCCAACTGAGTAAACTTTGAAGATCTAATTGGCTTTATCACATAATTCCTGAATCGGGCAACATCCCATGAAGCAAACAGAAAAGAGTTCCACTGAGCAACAGGAAAGGAAAGGTTTTCAAAGGTACGGGAGGGGTGGGGGGATGTGGGGAGAATTGTTAGCAAAGAATCCATTGTTTTAGGCTAGGCTGCCCTCCTAGGTGGAACGGAAGGGGTCTATCAGTAAACTTCCTAGGGCTGACCAGGAAATTCCCATGTTGACTGGTTAAAGGTTACACAGTCCTGGAGAGTTGAAACTGCAGTTAGGTTAAGTATTAAGTCTTGGTTTACTGACTTGGGGCCTTAACTTAAATGGCTCCATTATGGCCCTGTGGTTTCTTTTTAACAGTATATTTGTTCATTTACCGTTTGACTTGAGGGGGATTAGTATTTGGTCCTTCATATCATTTGTAGGAAATTGTTTTTTCAGAAGAGAAAGCCTATGAAAATGATACGTTTCTAAACTGCTGACGATTTGAATTGAGAAAGGACCAAGCACTACCTAACCCTGAATTATCCACCATTTAGCTTGCCAATAATAGAGTTAGACCGCAAGTCGCAAATAACCTGCATTTAAGGTCGAGCCTTTAACTAATTTACTGAAGAGATATTCAGTTGAATAATCGATTACATTTATTGCTTTCTCACTACGTACCACATACTATTCTAAGCACATTAAATATATAAATTTATTTAATTCTCAAATAATACTGGGAGTTAATTACTATTGTTATCCTCATTTCATATGATAAGGAAGCTGAGTCTTGAGATGATTAAATAACTTGTCCAAAGTAACACAGCAAGTAGGAGGCAAAATACAGTTTCAAATCCAGGAGGTATAGCTTGACTGCCTGCTTCGTCATTTTATTTTATTGCTAGCACCAAGCTGTTGTCTGAAGGTAAAGATGGAAGCCTCAAAGAGTTGGAGACAATGAGATAGGAAGAGATTTGGGTTTTTGAAATGATGGGAGCTCATGACTGTTTTAATGGAGAATAGGCAATGTTGTACTTCCAAAAGCAAGACAGGGATATACTGATTCAGGGAAATGTGGTAAATAGTACGGAAGAAGACACTAGGCTGTGAATTTTATTATTTATTTATTTATTTATTTATTTATTTATTTATTTAAGATTTTATTTATTCATTTGAGGGAGAAAGACAGTGAGTGAGAGGGAGAGAGAGAGATCTGAAGCAGACTCCACACTGAGCACAGAGCCGGACGTGGGGCTCGATCCCACAACGCTGAGATCATGACCTGAGCTGAAACCAAGAGTTGGATGTTTAACTGACTGAGTCACCCAGGAGCCCCTAGGCTGTGGATTTTAGAGACCTACCATACTCAGAATTCAGAGTGGAAGAAAAACTAGTATCAGTTGTCAAGAACTCTGAAGAACCTGAGATTTTACCCTGTTTGCAGCCGAATGTGTTAGTCTGCCACTGTTTTATGAACCCTGGCAGAGACCAAGGAGTTAGCACTCACAACAGTAACAATTGCCAGAGTGTTACCACTTTCACTGGACCCCCGATCCACAAATTTCACAGAATGACACAAATAGGATAATAGGTTACAGTACTAGTGAGGAAACCTGAGTTTAGGAAAACTGAATGTTTTATAATGGGGAGTTAGCATTGCTCTAGAGGGAGACTCTGTATGTCTCTTCCAAGGCTGTTAACAATATAAACATCCCTGAACAGATTGTCTGAAACAAAGGCTGTCAGTGTCTTTGCTCACAAGATGTAGTAACATGAGAAACTCACGGAAAATTATCTCCCAATACTACTTAGAGTGGACTACTTTTGTAATGCATTGATGTGGTAATCAAACTTTTCCAAAATTAATGTTCAGACATCAATTTATATTGTTGGCTCACCTCTCCTAGTTGCAAGTAAGACTTTTAAGACTGTGAGCATTAAAAAAAAAGAAGAAGAAGAAGACTGTGAGAATGAGAATTATACTTTTTAAGCCAGGGCTGAGTAATTATCTGAGGCAGAAGTCAAACTGGAGGACCTGTGGGCAGTGTCCAGTTGTCTTGCGTCTCCATAACATTTAAAAATACCACTGAGGGGCGCCTGGGTGGCTCAGTCTGTTAAGCATCAGGTCATAATCTTGGGGTCCTGGGCATCTGGCTCCCTGCTCAGCGGGGAGCCTGCTTCTCCCTCTGCCCCTCCCCCTGCTTGTGTTCTGTCTCTCTCTCTCTCTCTCTCAAATAAATAAATAAATAAAATCTTTAAAAAAACCCCACTGGATTAGTTACCAATTTTACATAAAATATTGAGATTTCTGTCTTCTTTTAAAAATCCATACAGGCTATAACACCTGGCCCACATTCTCAGATGATCACACAGTAGCAGCTTCCTCCCCAGACCCTCGGACCCCACAGCTGTGCACCAGTTCACATTAGCTTGTCTGTCGAGCTTCACTCACTTACACTACCTGTCTAAAGTCTATAGGCCTTTGTAACCTCTGATTTGTAGAAACGTAGGGACTTCGATGATAAGCAGTGCATCAGGACTGGAGGAATGTAGGCGGAGGTACCTAGCCAGTCCACTGGGGAAAGATTCTGGTGCCCAGAAAAGGCAAAAGATACTGTCTCAGGGTACCAGGCTCTCCACAGGAGATTACGACAGGCAGGTGGTAGTTTTAGAGTGATGACTTGATCCCTCAGAACTCAGAGAGAGGGAGTCAGAATTCCAGTGCTGTAGACTAGACCAAAATGGAGAAAACGGTTGCTTCATTTAGAGAACTGCACCCATTCTCGTTGCTCTTCCTGAGTGGGCTACTGGTACTCTGCCTGGAAGATAGTAAGAGATAATGTAGACTTTATAGAGGAAGACTGGACATTAGATTTTTTGGACCCTTTGGGATGGGGATTTAATTCCAAATCTCAGTGGACTGGAGACAGTGTGGTACTAATGGATAAGAAAGTTTTGGATAATTAATGTTCAGTTGTAGCACGTAATTACCAACACTTTTCAAGACTTTACAGTAAAGGTAAAATAGAAAGACAACCTCCTTCGAAGTCTGGCAAAGGGATCTTTACATACCCTAATTTACCTAGTGCATCATCGTGGGAAAAACTATGCAAATATTCAGAAAATCTGGTCCCTCGTCTGTGAAATGGCATTCTTGCAATCCTGGAGATCACCTCTAAGGACAATTGAGAGGTCTGGACAGAATAATGTATGCAAAGACAGCTAGCAAATTGTTCACAGTGCATGGCTGTCAAGGAACAGGAGGTTTCCTCTTTTTCTCTCACTCACTGGGATAATTACCATGTAAATACTTAAACAGTTTAAAATGCTTCAGGGTTTCCCCCCCCCCCCATCTTTTTGAAAGTGCTCAGGTATTGAAGGAAAAAAGAGCCTCATTTTTCTGACATTCTGGAATTTTCTCCTGCCTTAGGCTTCCAACTAGGGAAAAAACGATGTCCATCTTCCAGGATTTCTGTATTTAATAAGACAGTGTAAGAGGACAATATTTTTGTTGTTTGTTTGTTGTTTCTTCAAGTTTTAAGGTCAAGAAACCATTTTTTCCATAGAACTGGAGAGGTAAAATGCATAAGTGAGCTTAATGGTTTTGTTGTGATCTTGAAATAATACTATAGCTGCAAGCTCAGTGGAGCATCAGTGAAACATAAGTGATATTAGAGTTTCTGCAAAGAGCCCATCAATGAACAAGTTAGTGTTAAGAGGGAGAAGCTTCTCTGTAGATTGCCATTTTTCTCAATCTTTTTTTCAGATACTGCACCACTTATGAGCTACTTACGGGGTCACAGTATCTAGAAGTGAGTTTGCATTTGATATGTACAGAACATTATTGTTCTAATCAAGTTGAGGGCATTCAGCCAAAGGCCACAGAACCCTTCTCATTCAGAACCTGATGGGAAGACATAATCTGTAATGAGACTGATACATTCTACGGGAATGTTTGAGGGATATAAGATACATGTGACCATTGGAGAGACTTCCACTTTCCAAGATATCAGGAAAAGAGGAATTCAGTTCACATTAAATTGCTCTGTAAAGTTTTACGTGAGACAAGGTGACTAAAACATCAAGAATGTCACAAAGTTTATTGATTAGCCTAGTTACAAGAAATAAAAAGATTACAGAATTTTTTTTTTTTTTCCATAAATACTTCACACATGGTTGGGAAAGTACAGATGAAAGAAAGCTTGTGTTTTCAAGCTGGGAAATCATTCCAGGATAGTGTTACGCCTGCAGCTCTTGATGGCCTTGGTCTGATGTGGGCATTGCTGCAATTTGTGTGATTTAAACAAAGAGATGACATCACCTGGCAAGTAGGAAAATGTTGCCTCGTAGAGATCTGACCAACCAAGATATATTAAGATTCTAATGCAGAACATTTCACTTTTCCCCCTCAGATCATAAAGTAGCCATTATAAAACAGCAATTTTAAGTAAATAAGAATTTTCTGTGTAGCGTGTAGCGGTGTCCTTATGACTGGTGATTTTACTCATTACAAAATAGATTTTTAATATATTCATTGAGTATCTTGGTTTGACTTTTAGAAGATTCCACCATTGTAGCTATAAATCCTTGAATGTATGGGCAAAACAAATTTTGTTTGTTGCCTAGGAATCACACTGAATAGTATCAACTAAAAAGTGAAGTGTCAGTACGTCAGTAATGCAAGTTATCAGTAATTATCAGCAACACTTCTGTGGTTTTAAAAAATAGTGGTTTGTAAAATTTTGAGTTTCAAATTACATTTTTTATTAAATGTCCTAAATTTTTGTTGTAAGATAACAATTAAGATACCAATAGCAAGCAGGCAAATGTGGATACGAAGACACCAAATTACTATTTCAGTGAAGTTTATAAGCCATTTTTCTGGAAAGACCACCCATTAATTCTGTCTACCCACTGCCATTCTGAGGAGTTAAATCTTGTTTTCTTGGACTCCTGCCAGGGCATTCCGGGTGGTAAAATGCTATTTGTTTTTGATGGTGCAAGTGTTTGTATTCATTCATGCCTAACATCAATAGCGCACACACAAAAAGAACTGAAAGCCATTTTAAAAGAAATTGGATTACAGAGAACATACAGTGACACCGGCTCAGAAACTCCAGCATGAGAATGCTAGGGGAAATGTGTTTCCAAATAGCCTGCTGAGTTTTAACTGATTTGCTTCGTGTCATTGTACCAACACTTGTTCATCATTTTCCCTAAACATCATGACATTAAAATACTGAGTTTGGTTGTGCGTTGACTCAATAAAGCAGAAGGAGATCGTCCTTCGTGATGACAGGCTGCAGTAAAGGTGCGTGAGAAATCCTGTTAAGTGTGAGCTAATTTCAAACTGTCTATATTAGGATTTCCTAGCTGACCTGAGGAAATCTGCATAATTAATCATACATTATATTCTGGTTCACGTTCCTAGGCATTTTTTCTTTGTTCCCCAACTATTTTTAGAAGGCTTAAATTCAGCAAGTTCCCATTGGAAGGAAAGGTGAGCAGCAGTGACATAAAGAAAAATGGGGAAGGACAAAATGGGACTGCTATCACTTGTTTGAAGTTAAAAATTTTTCGTGAAAATTGAAATCTCATATTTTATACCATACCTACATATAGCTTTAGCTTTACATTGAATTTAATGCAGAAATCTAAACCCACATGGAATCAAATGACATTCCCTGAATTCCCAGTATTACATTCAGCTATAACTGTACCAGTTACTGCAAAGTAAAACTCATAATTGCTTTCTTAAAATGAAAGTAACCAATAAATCACCCAATTTCATTACAAAATAATTTTTTCTTTTTGTAAATTACAAGGCATTTAATACAAATTCCTTGATTTTGACTGGATGGAGGGAGGAAAAACACTCCACAACAATAGCAGTAAGATTTAAAACTCAGCATTTATGTGATAATGAAGGAGAAAGGTATTCATTCTACTCCCATCTTCTGGCGTTTGGGTTTTGGCAGGTTAGACCCCCTAAGCTTTAGACCCAGGCCACTTTTTCATTCTTTGCCTGTGACTTTTTTCTTGTTAACCTAAAGTTAAATCATTCTTTTGGAGCTTAAAACTGCTAAGGGGAGGATAGAATTTTTGGTTTGAAAAATTTAACTCAGGACCATGTCAAAGGGTCCTGTGCCCAGTGTCTCCCAGCCAGTGTCTCCCAGCTTCCTGGGACCCCGCAAGCACTGCTGCTCAGGTGCTTCAGACCCAGCCTCGGGCACCGCAGAGCTCCACCTGTGTTAGCTACTAAATCCATCCCCACCTGCTGCGACTGCTGGTTTCTATACAACTACAAAGGCTGTGACTTAATGCTGAGGGCAGCTGGCCAACTGTGGGAGCAACTTAGAGAAATCCATGTTGGGCACACTCTATAAAGAAGCTCCTTCTCTAGAAATAGCACCCAACGTAAGTGCACAAAAGCAAAACACGCTTGTGGACCTACTTCTTTCCACTCTCGACATCCTGATGGCTGACGTGTGTACAATTTAACAACAGTATCAAGAACTGATGAGAGGAGAAGATGGAAAGGATTCTAGTGACTTACAATCCCTTAGCATTGTCTCTGAAGAAGCGTGTCTAGAAACAATAATTTTAAGACTGTTAGCCTTTTGGCAAGAATAATTCCTCAAAACGTTGAGGACGTTGGGAGCAACACCAAGAGTCAATTGTATAAGAATTCAAATGATTTCACCTGGTTTCCCCAGCACTTGAGTTTACAGATGCCACTCTTGGTGTTCAGTTCTTTATTCGTGGAGTCAACGCCACGTTTAAAGTGGCTGAAGAATTAGCCTCTAGGAATAGTCTGCTTGGAACAGCTATAGGTACTTTGTGGGAAATATTTGAATCTCTCATGTGTTCTTGAACTAGTAGCGTCATTGATGAATTTTCATTTGCTGTTGTGGGCTGAACCATCATCAATTCCATGAATTTTTGTCAAAAAAGCTGAATATTCTGACACCCTACTGCACATTTGTTTGATTCCGTTAGTGGTGATGTTTTCTTGCAATTTTTTGAGCTAAGGGCTGATATGAAAAGTTTTCTGAATGAGAAGAATCACCCTCAACTGCTATATTGGACACTGAATAGCTTTGGAAATTAGCTTTTGCTTCAGACTTGATAATGTTTTCTAACGAATCCAACCTAAATTACAAGGTAAAACAGTGCTTATATGAAAACCTTATATTGTGTAAAGTCATTTTGATGACAACTAATGTAGTTTGAATTACATCATGTCAAGCTGTTTTATATGCTTGTGTTTTATATGCTTATGAATTAATACTAGTATTTGGTAGTACCTATCTATGTGAAAGGACATTACAGATGTTATAAGATCTCATTACAGAATCAGCATTACCAGATGAAAATTTGCTATCAATTTTAATGAAAGGGGACCCCAATTTTGAAAAATGTTATCCTGTCCCCCCAAAATTTTCATAAATAGACCTGTATTACAAAAGATTGTAATTGGTTATTATATTTTGAATTTAATCACTAAAAACTTGTGGAAAAATTAATTAACATCATTTTTATTTACAGATAATACAGGTATTCACCCTGTGGCCCCAAAAATCAACATACTGTATTCAAAAACACTGTTTAAATTCACTTATCAGATTTCATGTTTATTAACTTTTATATTTAATTGCTTATTGTGAGGGCACCTTTCCAAACAGATAATGCTTGAGACATTCAGATCTCTGTAATTGTTTTTAATAGGATAGCATTATAATTAATTTGTAATACAGGGATCAGTCCCTGTAAAGAGGGAGTGGTCTTTTACTCTTAGGGGCATTTTAGAGTTTCCTAAGAAGGATTCTTCTCCAAGATTTCTATTTCTTCCCCCTTGAAATCCTCTTTTTTTTTTTTAAGATTTTATTTATTTATTTGAGAGAGAGAGACAGAGATAGCGAGAGAGAGCAGGAGCCGGGTGGAGAGGGAGAGCAGGATCCCCACTGAGACGTGGGGCTCAATCCTAGGACCTGAGGATCATGACCTGAGCCAAAGGCAGACACTTAACTGACTAAGCCACCCAGGCAACCCCCCCACCCCCACCTTGAAGTATTTAATGAGTTTCTGCAAACTTTACTGGGTATTTTTGAGAAAGACAATTAAAGAGCTTTTTCTTTTTACAGCTTTACAGATACATGATTCCATCTGTCTGAGATAGGAGTTGGATATTTCAGGGCATCTTGGTCCTGGATTAAACCAAGAAAATCAAATAAATTAAGACAAATAAAGGAAAAGAAAAGGCCTGGGATACCCTCCTGACCCTAGAATTGAGGAATCCATCTAAAAACCTGAGTAGCCAAGGGACAAGAATAGTAAATTCCTGTTTTAGTTTGCTTGTTTGCTTGTTTTTCCCTGGTGAGAAGAGTAACACAGGTAATAGACAAAGAAGCACACAGGTTCAGTTTATGATTTCCATCTGAAACAAAAAAGTCATTCTTTTTTTTTTATTTTTAAAATTTAAATTCAATTAATTAACATATAATGTATTATTTGTTTCAGAGGTAGAGGGCAGTGATTCATCAGTCTTTTATAATACTTAGCGCTCATTACATCACATGCCCTCCTTAATGTCCATCACCCAGTTACCCGATCCCCCCAGCCGCCTCCCCTCCAGCAACCCTCAGTTTGTTTCCTCTGATTAAGAGTCTCATGGTTTGTCTCCCTCTCTGATTTCGTCCTGTTTTATTTTTCCCTCTCTTCCCCTATGATCCTCTGTTTTGTTTCTTAAATTCCACATGATGGTGAGATCATATGATAATTGTCTTTCTCCGATTGACTTATTTCACTTAGTATAATACCCTCTAGTTCCATCCAAACAAAGTATTTTTGGTCTGGAAACTGCCCCAGTATGAATCATAGCCAACCCTTCCGAGAAGTGGAAGAAAATAAGGAAGAGAAGATGAAAATAAGAACTTGTCCATGTCCTGTAGGCTGCCTGTTGTATTCCTAGGGTGTGCATTGCCCAAATCCTACCCAGACTACCCAGAGTATGGCACCTTTCTTGTATTAAAAAAAAAAAAAAAAGGAACATGGACTCAGTATCTTGACATATGGCTTATGTCATTTCATCAAAATCTGCAGGCAGGAATAACTGAGATGATGTACTCACCCAGCTTCTAGTATAAAGATCTTGAGAAAACAACAAGACATATGTCTAAATTTCCTAGTCTTAGGGTGGTAGCTATAGAGATGGTGAGATATTGTCAGACTTAGAAATTTTTTGAAGCTAGAGCTGACAGGATTTGCCATTAGATTTAAGTGATACATATGAGATAAAGGGAAGAATCACAGATGATTCCAAGTATTTTCCAGAGTAACTGGAATATAGTTGAGATAGAGATAGATGGGAGGAGCTTGTTGAGGATGATGAGGCATTAGGAGTTTTTGCACATGTTAAATTTGAGATTCCTATTGGACATATGTGGTCAAAATCAGCAACAGAACTGACAGTTAATAGAGTGAAAGATTATATTCTCTTTCAGCAGTATGAAAGAAATTAAAGAGTTTGCCATGTCTTTCCAGAGCAGGCTTTGTGACTGACTGTCCCTGGCATTGGGATTAATCAACTACACTGATCAAAAATCACCTCATGTCTCATAACTCTTCACCTCTCCCAGCATAATTGGTTCAAGATCTACCATAATCTGCTAAACTTGCTTTTCCTTTTTAAAGCATTTATCATTCTTTCACTCTCATTAGAATATTAACTCTATGAAAGCAGGGACCAAATCTGACTTGGATCATTGATACATCTCAGTACCTTAAATAATTCTTGACCTACATGAGATAGTCAATAAATACTTGGATGAACAGAAGATTAGAGGAATATCAACTGGAATCTCTTTTTCTCTATTCCTCTCTGTGTCTCTTTCCATGTGTATCTCCATCTCTATCTCTAGATTCATCTTTCTTTCTCTCTATCAACATCTCTATTTTTCCTCCAGATTTTACTTTCTGTTGGGCTACTCCATGTAGGTGGTCCTGGTGCCTGGATGATCTATGTTTAAAATATCCTTAGAGCTTGTGTCCTTTCTCTCCCAGGGTTTATATGATAATCTTTAAAAAGGCACTGCTAACCTCTTCCCAAGTAATGTGCCTACCAGAGATTAGGCAGTGCGTGGGGGTGATGAGATCTCTAATTAACTTCCAGTCATGGGCTCACCCATGTGTTAGGGAAGAGAAATCCCTTATTTGATAATTTCAACAGAATCATGAGAAGTTAGGGAGAAGCATTTACCAAAAGAAAGAGATTCATCACAGACAAAATAATAGCATGACCATCATAATAAAATAAAATCAATAAAATATTCTATTTATAGAGAGCTTTAAATTGTAGAAAGCATTTTGAATGATATTAATTCATTTAAAACCAGTCTTCTTAATTTTTATATCAACTGTACAAATGATGAAACTTGATCCAGAGAATTTAAATAACTTCTACACAGAGCTAATAAATGTCTTTGGTGGGCATGAACCCAGGGTATCATATGATCAAATCAAGGGATGCAGAAAAGCATTTGACAAAATCCAACACCCATTCCTCATAAAAACTCTCAATAAAGTAGAAATGAGGGGAGCTTCCTCAACTTGAGAAAGAATATCTACAAAAACTTATAGCTAAAAGCATGCTACTTAATGGTGAGAAACTCAAAGCCTTTCCATTAAGATCAGGTACAAGGCCTAAAATCATGCTGCTTAGTGGTGAGAAACTCAAAGCCTTCCCATTAAGATCAGGTACAAAGCAAGGATGTTCTCTGTCATCAATCCTTTTCAACACTGTACTTCAAGTTCTAGCTAATGCAATAAGAAAAGGAAATAAAATGTATACAGATTGGGAAGGAAGAAGTAAAACTGTCTTTGTTCACAGTTGACATGATCATCTATGTAAAATATGTGAAGCAATTGACAAAGTCTCCTGAAACTAATAAGCAATTATAGCAAGGTTGCAGGATACTGGTTAGTATACAAATGTCAACAAGTGAAATTTGAAATTAAGTATACAATACCATTTAAATGTTCACCCCCCAAAATGAAATACTTAGGTATAAATCTAACAAAATATGTACAAGATCTGTATGAGCAAAACTGCAAAACTCGGATGAATGAAATCAAAGAACTAAATAAATGGAGAGGTTTTCCATGTTCATGAATGGGAAGACTCAATATTATCAAGATGTCAGTTCTTCCCAACTTAATCTATAGATTCAATTGCAGTCCCAGTCAAAATCCCATCCACAAGAGTTTATTTTGTGGATATCTACAAACTGATTCTAAAGTTTATATGGAGAGGCAAAAGACACAGATTGGCCAACGACAATATTGAAAAAGAAAAATAAAGTTGGAGGGCTGATAGTAATCTACTTTAAGACCTACCATAAATCTAAATGAATTACAATAGTGTGGTATTGGTAAGAGAACAAACAGACCAATGGAACAGAATGAAGAAGCTGAAAATAGGGAATAGACCCACAAGACTATAGTTAACTGATCTTTGACAAAGGAGTAAAGGTAATAAAATGGAGCAAAACCAGTCTTTTACACAAATGGTACTGGGACAACTGGACATCCACATACAGAAAAACAAATTTAGACACAAACCTTACACCCTTCACAAAAATGAACTCAAAATGGATCACAGACCTAAATATAAGGTGCAAAACTGTAAAACTCCTAGAAGGTAACGAAGAAGAAAACCTGGAAGACCTTGGGTATAATGATGCCTTTTTAGGTACAACACCAAAATATGATCCATGAAAGAAATAATTGATAAGCAGGACTTCATTAAAATTAAAGACTTCTGCTCTGTGGAAGACAATGTCAGGAGACAGAGAAAACAAGCCACAGACTGGGAGCAAATATTTGCCAAGACATATCTGATAAAGAACTATTACCCAAAATACACAAAGAACTATTAAATCTCAACAATAAGAACACAAACAACTGAATTAAAAAATGAACCAAAGACCTTAAGAGACCTCTCACCAAAGAAGATATACAGATGGCAAATAAGCATATGAAAAATGTTCCAGAGCAGATGTACTAAGGAAATGCAAATAGAAACAACAATAAATTAAAAAGGGCCAAAATCCAGAACACTGAGCACCAAATACTGACAAGGATGTGGAGCAATAGGAGCTCTCATTCATTGCTGTTGAGAACGCAAAATTATACAGCCACTTTGAAAGATAGTTTGGTGCTTTCTTACAAAACTAAACAGTTTTATCATTCGATCCAGTAATTGTGCTCCTTGGTATTTACTCAAATGAGTTGAAAAATTATGTTCACACATAAACTTGCACATGGATGTTTATAGGAGCGTTTTTCATAATCGCCAAAATTTGGAAGCAGCCAAGATGTTCTTTAGTAGGTGAACGGATAAATAAACTGTGGTACATCCAGACAATGGAATGTGATTTAGTGTTAAAAAGAAATGAGCTATCAAGCCATCAGAAGGCATGGACAAAACTTAAAGGAACAATTACAAAGTGAAAAGAGCCAATCTGAAAGACTAAACACTATATGATTCCAATTATGTGACTTTCTGGAGAAGGCAAAACTATGGAGACAATAAAAAGATCAGTGGTTGCCAGGGGTGGTGTGGACTGGAAGAGATGAATAGGCAAACCACAGAGGATGTGAACTCAGTGCAAAGCTTTTGTATGATACCATAATGATGGCTACATGTCATTATACATTTGTTCAAACTCATGGACAATGCCAAGAGTGAACCCCAATGTAAACTATAGACTTTGGGTGAGTATGATGTGTCCATGCTGGTTCATCAGTTTTAACAAATGTACCACTTCTGTGGGGAATGCTGATCATGGGGGAGGCTGCACACTTGCAGGGAGAGGGATTTATGAGAAATAGCTGTACCTTTCCTTCAATTTAGCTGTGAACTTTAAACCTTTTATTTTTAAACTAAATTTTATTTTATTTATTTATTTATTTTTAAAGATTTTATTTATTCATTTGAGACACAGAGATACAGAGAGAGAGAGAACATGAGCAGCGGGGGGAGACAGAGGGAGAGGGAGAAGCAGGCTCCCTGCTGAGCCAGGAGCCCGACGTGGGGCTCGATCCCAGGACCCTGGAATCATGACCTGAGCCAAAGGCAGACGCTTAACCATCTGAGCCACCCAGGCGCCCCTAAACTAAATTTTAATAAAATTTTAATGAAGAAAAGAAAACAAAATACATCTACTATTTATGATACAGGTTACTATATCACTATAATTTATGTTGATTCATTGTTCATTTGTTTAAAGATTTATTTTTGCATGTAGAAAGAATAATTCTAACTGTGAAAGAAGAGATCTCACAAAACTCATAGTGATGAGCTATCACAAGATATAAAAAAACCTTTGAGAGCCAAAATATAATTAATTTTCCTTGCAAATAAATCAAACAAAAGGATACCCCCTATTTGTTTATTGGCTTACTAAGTAGTATATATATAATAAAATAACAAATACAAAAGTTTATAATTCCTTTTGTTCATCAAAATATGTATATCCCTTCATGTTTACCAAATGATTTTATGCCTTAAAAGTTAAAAAAAACTTCATAGAGAGATTTTTTTTTACTTTCTTTTTTTAGAATGAATCAAATCAGACAAGAACCAAAGCTGCCCAAATTAGATATCCTCTTCCCTGATTTCCAAATCCTTAATTTCAGTTTTAGGAAATACTCGTTAAACAGAAGATTAATGTCAACAGTTCAGTTATTATCTCAGTGGTTATAGACTTTTTTTTCTCTTCTGTACCAGATTTTCCTGCTGAGCTAAGTCCAGGCACAGCTGTTGTTGTTACAGCAACTTGGTTAAATGTAATCAATATTTTTTGAATGCCTACCTTGTGCAAGGAACTGTGGCACTAACTAAAGAAAAAAATGAGACTTCATCCAGGATGCAGTCTCATGAGCTGAATATAATAAAAACTTCAATGACAGTGATTCAAAAACTGGCCTAATAGTGTTCATTGTTCTGGATCCACTAGAACTCATTTTTATTATTAATGAAAAACATTTTACACCAATATTTTAGTCAATCCTCCCAATATGGGAATAGGTGTTTATCAATGAGCCAATTTTCTAGTCACTAGGTGACTGACAAGAACAGTGTCTAGGGTAAATATTTCTGCTTTGGATGAAGGAACCTGAATTCTCTATCTCAACTGGTCAGTGAGCACACTTTGAAAGAAACTTCATAAAGATATGAAATCAAATCACTTTCCAACAGCTTTAACTCAATCAAGTAAAAAACAGAAGAGAAAATGAATTGCCCTTATAAAATATTTCACGATGTAAAGCAGAAATTTTAGGTGAGAGTTACCTAGTAATTTAGAAATAATTGAGAGTTCAGAAATTCTAGAAAATAATCTAGATTTTTAATAGATAATCAAGGAAGGCCATTTTATACCTTTATTTTCAAGTATAAATTTATATAAAAGACATTCTTTTTTTCTACATGTCAATAAAAAGCTACTATAGTTAGTCTCAAAAATGCATGATTTTAGGGGCACCTGGGTGGCTCCATCGGTTAAGCATCTGCCTCCAGCTCCGTCATGATCCCAGGATCCTGGGATAGAGAGCCCTGCATCAGGATCCCTCCTCTACGAGGAGCCTGCTTCTTCCTCTCCCTCTGCTTGCTGCTCCCCCTGCTTGTGCTCTCTCTCTCTCTTTCTTGCTGTCAACTAACTAACTAATCTTAAAAAATGCATGATTTTATTTTATTTTTTTTTAATTTTGAACCTCCATTAAGGATCGCCCTGGGGGGGGGGGGGCCTGGGTGGCTCAGTCGTTAAGCGTCTGCCTTCAGCTCAGGTCATGATCCCAGGGTCCTGGGATCGAGCCCTTCATTGGGCTCCCTGCTCCGCAGGAGGCCTGCTTCTCCCTCTCCCACTACCCCTGCTTGTGTTCCCACTCTTGCTGTCTCTCTCTGTCAAATAAATAAATAAAATCTTAAAAAAAAAAAAGATCGCCTTTGGGTCTAAATACCAAGTTGTCCAGCACAGGAGAAATATAAAATTTTCCTCAGCTCAATGGTTCAAGAAAATAGGTGGATTTAGGGAGTTTATATTGGAAAAGAATAAATAGAGCTGTGCATATTTGAAAGGCAGTCCTGTGGAAGAAAAAATATACTTATTTTTGTCACTCCAAAAATGCAGTACTGGCACTAAACTAAAGGACACAGAGGCTTTTATTTCAACTTAACGACAGTTGGGACAACTGGAGTAGCAGAAAAATGGGAAGGTCTGACTTCCAGCAAGTGTGACTGCTTGATTGCTTGAAGCGCAAGCAGATGCTAAATAACTCTCTGGTGGAGCATCTGTGTGGGGTAAGAGATTGGGCAAGATGACCTGGTAGGCAGAACCTCCAGAACCATGAGAAGTAAATTTCTGCTGTTTATAAGCCATCAGTTAGTGGTATTTTGTTATAGCAGCCTGAATGGACTAAGGCAATGTTCTATTCATCTTTCTCAGCTATGAATAGGACTCTGAACTGAGCTTGAAGTCACACATCTATCACTTGTTGAGCCAGTTCTTCCAGTCCAACCAGGTGGGCGCCCTAGTGTATCGGTAGGGTGAAGAGATGCAAACCACTAACTGGAGTGATGGAGCTTTACTTTAAGGTGAATTATCATCTCAGGGGGGCACTGTCACTTCAGGTCCCCTCTACCCAATTTGGGGATGGATTTCTCCTTCCCCAAAGAATTGAGAAAGATGCTTTTCATTGTTGAAGACCAGTAACATGAGCTTGATAACCTGCCTACCTCTGTTCACTGAGCAGTATGCCTCCCCAATAGAGGGTTTGACTGCATTGGTGCCGTTCATGACCGTGGAGCTTCTGTATCGAGGGCATGCTGCTGTCCTCCCTGGTCAGCAGGTCTCTCTTCTGTCTTGTCATAATTGCCTGACTAGGTTAAGTCACCCAGCTATATTAGGTGACTTAGTGCTAGGACTTCTTGTAGTACTTTAAAAAATTGTGACAAATCAATCGTTACTGATAATAATAACCATTTAGTTACTGGGCTTTTCTTTCTAGAAAGTGAGCTTCATGTAAAAATTAGACTGAGTCTGTCATGCTGTCTCATTTATTTTCCAAATATAGAGCAACATAACACACATACCATGTGCTCAATAATGTTTTCAAGAGATAAATGGATAATTGGCACCAATACTTTCCAAAAGTGGAATTGCTGCATGTAGAGTCACAGCTGGTGCCACCTCTAAAATCATGGGTGATAGCTAAGAGGGGAAATCTGACAGCCACTGAAGTTTCCTAGATGAATCTAAGGTTTTTCAAAATACATTTTATTTTTGGATCCTCACATTTCTTTAAAAACTAAAAATTAATTCTGTATTTTCATTTTAAAGATGAATCAGAAACTATGAGCATTTTCTGGATCATATGGATGACCATCTGATCCCTAAGAACCATCACAGGATGTCAGTTCCCACAGGTGTTTAAGAGTTACCGGCGCCACTTAGTTGCAAGTTATTTAGAAGAACAGCTGAAGCTAGTATTTCCATGACATGTTAGAGCTAAGTAAAGGCCAAAATATGTCTTAGTTTACTCAAGGAACTAAATTTCTCAATAGTTCAAGTGGAGAAAAGTGGAGGGACATGTGAGGACATGCATAATGGCAGAGGCATGGTGTCAGCATCACATATACATTAATAGCTTAGTTTCAGCCAAACCTACATCTATAATTGTGTTAAATTATTGCTGACAATTTAAATGTTTATTATTTTATAATTTTGATTTTATTGAATTTGCAATTTAAAAATTTTATAATTAAGAATTGTCTAAGGAGTTTAAACTTAACAGTATGATTTATTTCTTATTGTATTAACATTTTAAGTTAATTTAAATTGATTCTAGGCTTCCAGAGAATTCTTTCCCTTTAAACAGTTTACTGAGGTTTGAGATTCAACTAGTTAGACTAGTGCATTCAGTACACAGAATCACTGTACTAGAGGCAGTTTAAGTCAGAAATAAGCAGTGTTGGATTAAATCAATTTGCACTGGGTGCTTGGGTGGCTCAGTTGGTTAGGTGACTGCCTTCGGCTCAGGTCATGATTCTGGAGTTCCAGGATCGGGTCCTGCATCGGGCTCCCTACTCAGTGGGGAGTCTGCTTTTCCCTCTGACCCTACCCCCCCCTCTTGTGCTCGCTCTCTCAAATAAATAAATAAATAAAATCTTTAAAAATAAATAAATAAATAAATAAATTTGCACTAAAGTATTAATTTGGAAATTAAAAAAGCAAGTTTCAGAGCGTAGACATATTCACAGTATTTTCTGGCTGAAGGAGTTTTATAATCAATTCATGAAATTCTTTTTTCAAATCTTGTTTTTTTTTTTACAAATTGAGGAGCAAACCATTGTATTTCCATTGAGTTTTCAGGAGAAAAAATATTTTGTGCCACTCTGTGTGGAAAGATACTCCTAAAGATTCCACAGCTTACAGACTCATTGTAACCAAGTGCCAGCAAGGCAGACTGAATGTCAAGGTGGCTATGTAGATTTAGCACTGATTTTGGACCCAAAGAAATTTTTTTTTTAGTACAGTCACATTGAACAGAAAGAAATCAGGTGTCTTACAATTGAATTTGACCCTAGTGAGAACACTGACAGTTCTGGACTCTCAGATCCCTGGACTACAGGCTCACTTAGTTGACTGTTGTCAAATGATTTTGCATATGTCATTTGGAATATTGTTTGGGCAGGTTGGTTTTTGCTCAAGAGGATATTTATAAGACTTAGACAAAATTATGGCTTAGGGTTGATCTGTGAATACAGGTCCCCCTCACTGTTGAAATTTTAAGAAATGGAACCAGGGGGCACCTGGGTGGCTCAGTCGTTAAGCATCTGCCTTCGGCTCGGGTCGTGATCCCAGGGTCCTGGGATCGAGCCCCACATTGGGCTCCCTGCTCAGTGAGGAGCCTGCTTCTCCCTCTCCCACTCCCCCTGCTTGTGTTCCCTCTCTCACTGTGTCTCTCTCTGTCAAATAAATAAAATATTGAAAAAAAAAAAAAAAAGAAATGGAACCAGTAGTCAGGTTCCATTAGATGGTAAGGAGCTTAAAATTGATTCGTATGAAGGGGAACAAAGACCCCATTGTAGCAGGGAGTATTGATCTGTTTCTCTACAAACTATCCATTTCTCAAAGAGCTTGGAGAAAGGTTGATACAAAGGGGCGATTACACTGTTTTGCTTTGCCCGTCTTGATACTGAACAAAAAGAGAAACAAAGAAGCAAAAAAAACTGTGACATACACAAGTCTAAAACATGGGTAGAGATCAAAATGACAAATTTAATCAGTCTGGAAAGAGGTCTCAGTTTCAGAAGGAAAATGTATCTCCCAAAAGCTTTTAAATATTTATTGTAGTGCAAAATCAGAATCTATACATAATCTTTCCAACGATTAGAAGAAAAAAATAGGTGGTAGTTTGACAACAATAAAAAAGATGTTACATATATTATTTTTTCATACTGGGCTTTGGGGAAACTTCACATTCAAATTATGAAAATAATTACAAACGTTCGAAGTGGGCAGAGCCGCTTGTACGAGCCAGGGAGCGCTGACTGTACCCACAGGCAGTGTAACCCACAGAATGCAGGGGCAGACATGGAGCGGCACTCTGCTTACCTTCAGGACTATTTTAAAGGTTGGCTAACGTCTTTATTTTATTATGATTTTTAATGTGTTTAATTTAATTTTTTTTAAAGATTTTATTTATTTATTTGACAGCAGGAGAGAGAGCTAGAGAGAGCACAAGCAGGGGGAGCAGCAGAGGGAGAGGGAGAAGCAGGCTCCCCGCTGAGCAGGGAGCGCGATGTGGGGATGCGGGGCTCGATCCCAGCATTCTGGGATCATGACCTGAACCGAAGGCAGACGCTGAAACAACTGAACCACCCAGGCAACCCTGGCTAATGCCTTTAAATTGACTTTTAAAACAAACCAAAAATATCCCCATAAAAACAGTAACCATTATGTGTAACATCCAAAGGAGAGTAAGTTTGCTTATTTCTCTATTTCTTTCATCTGCCTTATTTTATTTGTTTCTACTTCCCTTTTCTTTCACCAGCTGAATGAAGTCCCCTGGGACCAACCAAACCTTTGTTTATTTTAAAATGTTCAATGAGTTCATAAAAATAGAGTGCAACAGGGTTTTCTTCTGAGACTCAGTGTGTGTGAGTGTTGGCCCGGGATATGTCTGCTTCATGGCAAAAATAAAACACAAGATTACCACTTAAGAAGAGAAAGAAAATTGGACAGGACCTAGATACCTTCTCTATAAAATGGCTCCATATCACAAAAGGACAGTTTTTAACAGGCATAAAGTATAAGGATCTAGGGGCCGGTTTGAGCAGATACTGGGATTGCAAAAGAATTCAAGTTGTAAGAAATATTCTTAAATTTTATGGAGGAGTATATTGCTCTGAATCAGAGACAACCATTTAGATAGCTAGCCGTTCTCCTTTCTCCAAAGTCATGAATTGTCATTATATCTTTCTCTTATCTTTTAGACTTGAGTAAGTGGTAAGAATTTAGAATAATTACTGTTTTGTTATATGTTATTTACTGTATTATGTGAACTATATATTCTATTAGTATGCAGTAATTAAAATGAGAATATGATTATTTATGTAAATAATTATATACATTTCAAATATCCTGTTTTGGTAAATCTCAAAAATTCAGAGATTTGTACCAGTGGTTTTATTATTATAACCCTTTGAAATTAAGGTACTACATAAGCAACATAGTACATGCTTTTCTGGAAGAAAATGATCTATGATAATGGAAGTGGTGAAAGAGTCCATGAATGAATGCTATGTATATTTAATGTATAAACCTATTATTATCCCAAACTTTCCACTCTATCCTTTATTTTTCACAACCAGTGCTCCTCTTCACTATCACTTTCATTACAGTTAACACAAAGACTTCAGAGGCATAAAGAGTTCAGATTAAATTCAAGTAGCCTGTTAAATTTTCAAAGTGCAGTGATCAGGAAAAAAGGTGGGGAGGGTAAGGTAAAGATGTAGCAATTCAGAGTCAGAACTGACATTTTTTTTTTAATTTTTTTATTGTTATGTTAATCCCCATACATTACATCATTAGTTTTAGATATAGTGTTCCATGATTCACTGTTTGTGCATAACACCCAGTGCTCCATGCAGAACGTTCAGAACTGACATTTACCAACCAACTCAGACTCAGCCATCCTATGTCTGTGAAGTGCTAAAACAGATGATCAGTCCATTCAAATTCCCAGTGGATGAATTCAGCCAAACTGACCAATTCAGTGGCCTTATTTGTAATATTTAAACAAATATGTTCATTGAGGCATGGATTTGGAAATTGCTTCAAAAGCAAGGTGAAGGTATCCCTTGCTCCACAGCATTTTGAAGCTATGGTTGATACAAAGCACCAGCTGTGTACCAAACCCCACTGGAGGTGGGTACACAGAGATATTTGGGAACATCTCTGATCCCCACAGACAAGTCTTCCAAGTGGGTGCTTTTTAGCCTTATTCTGCAGATGAGAAATAAAGTTCAAAGGGACGAAGTAAATTGCTTGAGGTCAGAAGGCTAGTAAGTGGCACAGGTGGAATTTGAACCCTGCTCCATCGGACTTGAAAGCCCCCAATTCTTGGTTACTATATGGTGCTGCCTCCTAGCTTTAAAGCAGTCAAATTGTTGGTCCTAATTTGGAATTAGACACATTTTTCAAATAATTTATTGTACTGCCTAATCCATTTTTAGAATAAAAGGCTAATGGAATGGAGTCAGGCATGTTATTTATAAGAAATTAAAAACTTAATTTTCAGGCTACGAAATACAAATAAAGCAAACATAAATTTTTGTCCATGTTATTGAGATGAATTAATTATCCTGTTTTTATAGATTATGAGCTTTGTGATGTAGATACTATATAAGAAATTTAGAACCAATGTAGTAATAACTTCCAACTGAGACGTCAGTTATTTAAATATCCTTTTTCTAGCTACGTTTTTTTTTTTTTAAGATTTTATTTATTTGACAGAGAGAGACACAGCGAGAGAGGGAACACAAGCAGGAGGAGCAGGAGAGGGAGAAGCAGGCTTCCCGCAGAGCAGGGAGCCCAATGTGGGGCTCGATCCTAGGACCCTGGGATCATGACCCGAGCTGAAGGCAGACGCTTAACGACTGAGCCACCCAGGCGCCCCTCTAGCTACATTTTAAGATAAAAATATTTAGTTGCTACTGTGGAATGAAAACACGACGAACTATGAATTTTGTAGGTGTCTTGATTCTAGTTATTACTGTGCTTCATATCAGGGTCAGAAGCCTCCTTTCCAGTTCTTAGTGGGTTTATTTAAAGTTCAAATTCTATTTAGGTTTCTTCTTATAAATATTAGCTTTTCAAAAGACCATGTAGATGCTCTAATTAAATGTTTGTGTCTCCTCAAAATTCATATGTTGAATCCTAACCCTCCAGGTGATAGTATTAGGAGGTGGTGATGAGGTCATGAAGGTGGAACCCTTATTTTCAGACTGAATTGCTATGATTTGATAATTGATCCATCTCACTGGGCGAGCCTGCAAAACAAGGTAAGCATGTAGTTAAGGCCTTGAACCTCAGACTCTAACAGTGCCCCAGGTTTGCTACTTACTGGCTGAGCATCCATGAGCAAGCTAGATACACTGCAGCTCCTGCACCATTGTCAATGACTTTTAACATTCATTTAGGAAGGAGACGAGAATCGGGTGGGGCACCACAAGAGTAGAGGAATGTTGCAATGTACAAGATGCTGTTTTGTTGTTCAAATAAATAATCTCCCTCAACACAAGCAATATCCCCAAACATCTATTGATTTGTTACAGCGATGCCCCTAAAATTCCAAGTTTTACAAACCTTTTTTTTTTTTTTAAGTGCTTCTAACTAAGGTTTTATTTGTTTGTTTTGTTTGGTTTTGTTTTTTGGGTTTTTTTATTGGGTGTTTCCTAAGGGCTCCCCTCTTGGGCATGGGAGGGCAAGTTTCACCAGCAAATTAGTTACTACGTAAAGCGGCTACCTTAAAAAAACCTTAGGAAAATAGGAATAGGCCTGAAGTGTATTTGGCATTTTTTCCCTTTTGGAACATTAAAACAAGGTGTTTGATAGAATGACACAGGATAAAAACATACTATTCAAGTGATCTGATAAATGGTGAGAGTTTGGTTGAGAAAGGATTTTTATTTAAATGCTACCTCTATGGATAAAATAATCATAGAAATTACTTTGACAGAAAATCATGGGTTCCTCAGTTTTGTGCATATATATACAACCAAGAATACCAAACATGATGTGAAAAGAGTAATTTTTGAAAGTCTGCTAATATATAGTCTTGCTTAAATACCCTTTCTAATACTGTAATAGCACAGCACTGTGAGCTTTATTTTGTTGTCATAATATGGAAGATTGATTTAAATGACTCTTCTATTTTTTCCCCCATTTTTGTTTCCCTACTGGCACAAGATGAGTTATCTTATGTAAGAAATAGGAACAAAAGTGAAAAATTATATTTCACATCATTATCTTTATCTGAAAACTTATTTATTCACTTGCTTGACATTCTGGACCTCCCTGGTACACTTTGTAGTAAAATTGAAATTGCAGTTACTTTCAATTATGTGTTATGCTAATTACCTTTATAATTGGGTCACAATTCCTGAATGGCCTGCGTAAGTCATATCAAGTGTATAATTATATTAATTTTATCTCTATTAGTGTCTTCTATTAACTAGTTCCAGAATTGTCAAATAGTTAATTAGCTTCATTAATATAAAAGAAATATTTTAGAATCAAACCAGACTGGAGATATTATTACTATTAAAACAAAGAATACCAAGTGTCATTGAATTCTGGATTTTCTGATAACATTTCAGAATAAAACCCCAAATTCTTAGAATATGTAATATTTTCAGTTATAAACATTAGTGCTCAAACAGAGTATGACATTGGAGAGGGTATGTGCTATGGTGAGCGCTGTGAATTGTGTAAGACTGTTGAATCACAGACCTGTACCTCTGAAACAAGTAATACATTATATGTTAAAAAAAAAAGAAGATAGTAGAAAGGGAAAAATGAAGGGGGGGAATCAGAGGGGGAGATGAACCATGAGAGACTATGGACTCTGAAAAACAAACTGAGGGTTCTGGAGGGGAGGGGAGTGGGGGGATGGGTTAGCCTGGTGATGGGTATTAAAGAGGGCACGTACTGGGCGCCTGAGTGGCTCAGTCGTTAAGCGTCTGTCTTCGGCTCAGGTCATGATCCCAGGGTCCTGGGATCGAGCCCCGCATCGGGCTCCCTGCTCGGCGGGAAGCCTGCTTCTCCCTCTCCCACTCCCCCTGCTTGTGTTCCTGCTCTCACTATCTCTCTCTCTCTGTCAAATAAATAAATAAAATCTTTATTTAAAAAAAAAGAAGAGGGCACGTACTGAATGGAGCACTGGGTGTTATACACAAACAATGAATCATGGAACACTACATCAAAAACTAATGATGTAATGTATGGTGATTAACATAACATAATAAAATAAAAATAAATAAAAAAAAGAAAAAATAAATACATAAAAAACCAGAGTATGAAATTCCCAAAAAGAAAAGCCAATAGTTTTGATATCACTGCCCATGATGTATTATGTTTCAATATATCTGTATTTTTAGGAAAACTCGTTTGATGTTTTTAATGAATTTTCTTCAGAGTTTTAAATATCTGTTTTAAATATCTGTTTTCTCACTTGAAATCAGAAATTCCAGAGCATGTAAACCATGCCATATAAAAGTCAGAAAAATAAATAAAATCTGTGGAATACTAACATGATTTGAAATATGATAATTATACAATAATAAATTAAGAAATACTTAAAAACCCCTTGGAAAAATCTTATGTACAAGCTAGGTCTTGGTACCAATACAAACCATTTTTATTTTCCTGAAGCAGAAGGCACAGAGAAAAAATTTCACCATAAACAAATACTGTGAATATTTTGAGAGATCAATCAATATGCACATCAGAAAAAATAAATTCTAGACTAAGGTAGCTAAAATTTAACAAAGCAGTATTTATATTCCCTAGTAAGTCACTGAATGTATTTCTTCTTTTAGAATGTTATGCCAAAAGATGAATCATCCTAATATCTTTATGGCTTATTGGCTTTTCCAATTATGCAGACATTTGTATTCAGTGTTGTCCTTCTTAAGAATTTTAAAAGCTTTGTTAAAAGAATAAAAGAATGCCTTTATCTTTTCTATTATAATCTCTTCAGGGGTCCCACATACTTAACGTTTTCTAAACCAATCTTGTTTGCCAGATCACCAACTTGCTTATCAGAAAATTTCATTGTGCTGTCCAAATACTAGTAAATAGGGCAATTTAATATTGAGGAATTTAAAAAAATTCATTATCGAAGGTTGCATTTATTACACAGGGTCATTGCTAAAAACAAACTTAAACAAGCCAAGCTTCCTGTCCTACAACAAACTTAGAACATAGAAAAGATCTCAAACTTAGAGATAATGCTAAAGACTGACTCAATTAGCAACTGTTTATTGCCTGTTATGGGTACATCAGGGCTACATTAAAGCATGGAAAAAAGGGGAACCGTGTTTGTATGCTTAAATGTTTTGTATTCTACTGTCCTTTATTGGAACGTGGAGAGTTACCTTTATGGGGAAGTCAGGTCATAAAATCCCACCCGGAGCAGCCTTTCTGTTTGATGTAGAAGCAAGCTAGCTCACCTTTCTTAGGCTATAACCTCAGTGCACAGTGGTTTCTAAGTGGATGTTCTCAGATTTTCCCTGTCCTCTATCCACCATCCCTCCTAAGTAGATGGAACTTGGTAGGATTTGGTGGGATTTCCTTTATTTAATCCTCCCCAAAATGTACAACTTTATCAAGGAGGATTGCCATGAGGCTGCCCATGGTTCATTCCTTCATGCTAGTTCCATACCTAGTAACAATTGCTCAGTTTGTAATACTGCATATCACTGGCAACATTTTCTCAATTGCCATCTGTGAGCCAATAGAGCCCTACTAAAACATTACCTCTCTCTGGTACAAAGTAATAGCACTCATAATTTGGGAATTTCAGTATACCTCATAATTCTACTAGTTACCACAACTGAATTCCAATTATTCCAAATTTTGTGAAATGGAAAAAGCAAAGAAAGGAACATAAAGCATCTGACTAAGGCAGCAAGACACATTATCTCTTCTGATGCTATAGCATAAAAAAGCCTGACAGGGTTGGGTTTGTTTTCAACTACCAGAGAGTGGGAGACAGAATGGCTCCATACAGAACAATTCAGCAATCTAACAGATGCTTCCAGGGGATATAGGAAACAGGGGGTCAGGTACATATGTGAGGCAGCCTTCTGTTTTAGTACTGTGAGTAAGGGCTCTCTGATTGAAGGAAGGAATGGCTAAGGAAGGAACAAAAGTTTTGTTAGTTTTCCAAAAGGGTGTTTTGACTGCCCACACAATTCCATTTTCAACCTGTTAGAAATCAGCTCTTTAAAAAGACCTCTCACAGCTGCTGCTGAGCTAGATGCCTGCTGACCAGGCAATTCTCTGAGTTAGGCTAAGTATATAGCATCCTGAGCTCAAGAGGAATCTGACTTGGATTTTTAACTTCTATTATGGAAGAGATGGATATAAGATGGAATCATATACACCTGGGACTAAAATTTAGTGTTCAGCTCAAAAAGTCAATACCTAGCAAGGTAGAGAAAGAAAGATACTAACATCCCTTGGTAGATCCTTCTCTATTTTTGGTGTTCCGGGTATGGCACAATCCTAGGACCACCTTGAGAATGGATGGGGGGTGGGGGAAGCCATGTCCTTGCGTAGCTGTGAAGAAAGGAGGCACTACAGAGAGGGCAGTCCCCTGGCCATCAGTATTAGTGTCACCTGGGAACTTTGTAGAAACAGAAATCCTTGGGCTGTATTCCAGACCTTCTGAATCAGAAACTCTATGGGTGGAGCCCAGCAATCTGGGTTTTAATGTCCTCTAGAAGAGTCTAATGTATACTAGAAGAACCACTGTCTACAAAGTCAAATAAGTACATTAACTGCCTATTTCCTTTAGAGACATTTTAAAAAGGGTCCTCTCTAGGGATGATAGCAGACTGAAAGCATACCTCCACTTCGCCAGATGATAGACATGGAATTGGGTTAAAAACGTGCATGAATGCTGTGCTGGAAGAAACTTGAGAATTCCAATGCCCAGAGCTGCCTCTAGCTCAGACCTTCTGGGTTTGGCTGCTTTCTCTTGACGTTTCTTTAGCTCCAGAGCCGTTTGGCAATTTGATTTTAATCCTTTCTCATGGCTGCCTCAGATTCGGGACAGTTGGAGTGCCTCCAGTGCTGTCCTTCATGCATGTAACAATCTAGCCAAGGTGTGGGAGTCAGTGGCCCACATTCCGGTCACATCTGCCTGGAAGCTGCTCTAGTAGTCCCAAAGGGTCTGAGAATCAATCCTGCTCTATGCCTGATCTTCTCCACCTTACTTTGTGTTGACATTTTTACCTTTGAGTTGAGATAAAGCAGAGGAGACTGAAAATAAAATGTGTATTTTCCACGTGTGCTTTCCTCAGATTTAGCTTTCAAAATTCTTAAGCCTCTGCCTGGAGAGTAATTAGCAGCCCAGATAAGAGGCCACCTATGGCAGCTACCTGTCTGCAACTGGCCCCACAGGAGAGAGCTCTACACTTGATTGGAGAGTCACAGAGAGTTTGCAGACCCATAGTTCATTTTCAGGAGATAAGAAGTTAAGAGGAAAATTTATCAGGAAAGAGCATGGTTTTTATTTCTGCGTTACCATCAGTCCTTCTATTTTAGAGGTTGATGTTCGGAGGTTCTTGCGAACGAGGGAGGGAATTTAAAAAGCAATATTTAAGGGAAGCCCTCTGGTGAAGGAGGATGTTACTCTACCGCCTTCTGCTTTCAGGAAAAAGATGCTTCATCCTGTCGCATTGTTACTTATCCTCATGTGACCTAAACAGCCAGAGTCAAGAAAGAGCAAGAGTGCCTCGGATGAATGCTGGAAGGAAGATTTTAAAATGACTATGCTAAAATAAGAAGGGAAATCGGGGGACTGCTGGAAGGAGTATTTGCTGGAGGCTCTGGGAGGTAGATCTCTGTTGGGGGTCTAGAGAAGGCTGCCGAGGAGTCGGAGAGATGGTGTCATAGGGCCCCGAGTCACAGAAAGCAGACCATTCACCAGAGGGTCAAACTGGAATGGCCAGGGGTAAGGGAGAATGCCGGGTGGTGTCCGTGGGTTTCAAAAGGAGTATGGGAGGAAGAATGTCCAGGTAATTCCCTGAAGAACTTAGGGAGGAGGGCAGCAAAGTTTCAGAGAACAGCAGCTGTAGGATAGAAAAGGAATTACAATAAGCGTTTAGTGAATTCAGAGAAATGCCATTCAAATTACATCATTATTCAAGGGGGCACAAAGATAAATGAATATACTAGGCCCTGATAGTGTCGGAGTCTCAGGCCTGATCTCTAACTTCATGAAAGCTTGCAAAGAAATTAGAAAGATCATGCAAATCCATGCAGGTCTCATGCCACATTGTGGGCTCAGGGCTTAGTGGAGAGCTTGGCCTTTGAAGGTCCCCAGTAAATTTTTGACGTTGATGACAACTTTGGCTTTTTTAAGACTTCAAAAGTGAGTGAGTGACAATAAGTTGTTAGAATTTTTCTCAAAAAATAATTCTGGAGACACATACTGGAATCCTGAAATGGAATATTAACGTTTAGAAGGAGACTTAGAAATGACTCGATGACTGATTCTGTAAAAGAGTCTTTGTGAATTAAAAGCAGACTTTGGAGGGGGGAGATAAGTTAATTTCTAACCGTTTGAAGAAAATGGTTCAAAGTTTCTGAAAACTAAAACTGTTTATTGTGGTTCACTTGCTCTAATTGATATTTATTATGATATGCTATTTATTTTCCCGTGAAACAGAATATCATATTCTTCAACAAAACAGCTCACCTAAATAGTAGTATATCATATTCTGAAGTCCTTTGTAGAGGTCTTAGAATCCAGAAGGGGCACGCCTCCTTCCACAGCTCCTTAAAGTCTTTTCAGCATCTCCACATGGATATCCAGCTGCCTCTCCACACCTCTACCTACATGTCTAAAATGCATTTTAAACTTACCATGTCCCCAAATAAATTCCACTTCATCCCCAACAAATCTGCTTTCCCCTCAGTGTTCCTTATCTCAGCAAATGGCAACATGGTGATTTCAGTTGCTAGGGACAGAAAAATGGCAACATTTTTTTTATTCCTCTCTCTCTCTCTCTCTCTCTTTCTCCTTCCCCGCCCCCTGTCCCCCCAAATCTAATTCGTCAGGGGTGCTATTGGCTCCACCTACAGAATTTATCCACAGTCAGTCCTCTTCTTACCACTTCCACCATTGACACCCTTAGGCAAGCCATGCTCAACTCTCAACAAGATTGGTGAAATAACCTCCTAAAGAATTTCCCTGCTTTCATCATTGCTCCCCAACAGTCTATGCTCAACACAGCACATCCTTCTCAAAGTGGAAGTCTGATCATGTCATTCTGCTTCAACCCTCCACTGGCTTCCATTTTCATCAGGGAAGAAGACTAGGAATTTTAGCATCAGATTTCTAGATGACATTGTAGAAAGTCCTACTTGATCCAGACCCAGCTATACCCCTTTCTCACTCTCTCTCTCTTCTTTTTCTAATCAAACTTTAGCTTTATCAAAGCTCAGTTCAAATACCACCTTCTCTATTAATGTTTCTCCAATTAATCCAGATTTTGTTTATCATGTCTTCTGAACTATCCAGGCTAGAAATGTCAGCTTGGCATTTAATTTCATGCATACCATAGTGTATTCAGTTTGGTTCAAAGAAACATTTGATAAGTGTCCATTCTAGTTATAGTTAGATACTACTTTCTTCCAGAAAGTATTCAAGGAAGATTAAAATACATAATATATAGTGTAATAACATAAAAACAGAAAGATGATTGCTCACGAATTTGAATGTCTTCTAGGCCAAAGTGAAAAAGTAAGAATTCACTTATTTGAATCTTCTCTCATCGCATCATGTAGTTCAATTGGATTGACAATACCAGAGAGTTAAAGAAAAGGGAAATATGTCTCCTTTTTGAGTGTTTTGGATTTTTTTTTAAGTATAAAAGAAAAGTGGCACTAATCTTTTCAATTCTCCCACTGCTTACAATATTCAAAACTTCCTCCTCTGAGTGGATATGGAATAGCGTGTTTTTACTGACCATTTTGAACTAGAACTGGGCTGCTATTTGACGCTGGTTTTGGTTTCCTTGCTTCTTACAGAATGAGACATTGGGATCAACTGAATCTCAAAACATCTGCAAACACCAAAATTTGAGCCACTGCTTTAGCTACCAATCTCCTAAATGAGCTTCAACCTTCTTTCTCTTGACTGGTCCATCATCCTTAAATCGATTTTATAAGACCCAGGGAATTTTTGATAACATTTACTTAACAAATATCTATTGATCATAGACATGTGCCTGGTACTATGATAGGCTCTGTGGTAGACATCACAACAGTCTCTGAGGATGCTATCTTTCATTGGTTTAGTCACTATTAAGACTGAGTCCATGGAAGATGATTGTTGATTCACAAACTCAGAGATAGAATTTACTAATAGGTATAATAATAGCATTTCCTCTAGCCAGGTCTCACTGGTCAATATAAAATTAAATCTGATTGATTTATTTTAAAGCCAAATACATTTACTGTCGTTAGCAGCCCCACCTGTATGTCATTTCAAATACTTCTTATTAGCAACTATATCTGCACATGTTCCTAACTGTAGCAACCAGCTTTGTGCCGGTGCAATCTTTAGCATCCCACTTTTGCTAGTATCTTTTGTATCTCATTTCCTGCCCTGGAATAACCAATGAGAATCACTCAATACTAATGTATATGCAATTTATAGGTTCAGAGTTATCAGTGCTCAAGGACCACCCTTGACCAGGAGCCTATGGATAAATTCTTTACCCTTTCGTCCTTCAAGTGGACACATTTCATAAGGATCCTCAGAATTCTTTGGGATTGTGCTGCAGCCATCTGTACAGGGCTGGCTCAATAACACATCCTTGTATCGTGTTTCTCTCCTTTTGCATTTTACTCCCATGACCTTCACTCCTGTTCCCCAGGTCATACAAGCACTGGCACATAAGCCTCTGTCTCATGTTGTGCATTAGGGCAAACCAGGTTAAGAACTGTTTAACCCTAAGTATACACCAGATAGTGTTACCTCTTTTCAAGGAAATGTAACTCTATTGCAGTATTCTGTAGAAAATTCATGTATAGGGTGTGCCCTGTTTTCCTGTCCTTATCTCCAAGGTGAGCTAATCATTAAAAAATGCCTTAAGAAATCTCTTTTAGAGCTTACCAATGTATCAAGCTCAACCTAAGCTAGGTTTTAGGGACATAAAAATATGAAAAATAGAATTCCTGCCTTTAAGACACTTGGAGTGTATTGACAGACATCTAAACAGACAATTAAAATATAGTAAAGCAAGAGCAATGGTAAAGTTTTGCATAGGTGCTAAGACTTCTGAAAGAAAAGGTTCTGAAAAGAAGAGACTCTAGAATGAAAAACCAGGATTAAACCAAATAGTAAAAGAGGGGAAGTAAGACATGCCAGAGATAATTATATAATAGTTCAGAACCTTAATAACAAAATATCTGCAAAAAAGTAAAAGCAGTGGGCTTTATGAAGTATAAAATCAAAGATGAATTTGCAGAAACAGGTAGGGGTTGTGCAATAGAGATTCAAATGACTTGGTAAGGAAACCATAACTCATCTTGCAGGTGATGAGAAGCCAGTAAAAATGGTAGTTCTTAAACTTTTTGGAGTCAAGGATTATTTTGAAAATCTGGTTGAAGTTACTGTCTCCCTGTCCAAAGACAGCACATCTGCCAAAAACTTTTCATCCCATTTACTGTGAATTATTGTGATTCCCCTAAAACCTGCCCATAGACCCTCTAAAAATACTCATGTTAAGATCTCTTGCACTAAAATATTTAAATCATAAGAGTAATATGTTTGGATTTGTTTTGAACATTCTGGTAGCCATATGGAAAATTGGTTTTTGAAGGGCAAGTTTCTAAGTATGACCATCAGTGAGGACATTATGTAATAATCCAGGTGAATAAAAATGAGCAGCAAACTTATAGTAGTGTATAAAGAAGAAGTGATGGATTCCGGAAATCTCCTTAGGAGGCGTAATTAGCAACACTGGGATTGATTAACAATACAGGGTGATGAAGAAAATGAGTTTGCTTTTGGACATGTTGCCTTTGTGATGTTTTTGGTGCATCCAAGTAAAATGTCCTACAAAAATTTGGCTACACCAATCTTGAGCTGAGGACTCAAGATAAAGATTTGAAAAATGTCAATCTATATGTAATTAAAACCATGAGTAGATGAGCTGATTCAGAGAGATGATATAAAAGAGATTGGGAAAAGAGTGTGCATACAAAGTACAGTTGAAAGTTAAATAAAAATAAGGTATTAGAAGTTTCTGTTTTATATGGCAATTAAGCCAGACAGTCATTTCAGAATGGGAGAGACACAGACCAATTAAAATAGGTTGAGGAATGAATGAAAACTATGGAAGCAAAGGTAATGAATGAAGAATATTTAGAGAGTTTGGTTCAAAGAAGAATGAGTGAGAAAAAGCAACACTTAGATGTTTGAGATAATTATGGGAGGGATTTTGTTTTGTGTTTGTCTTTTTTTTTTAAGGCTGAAAGAGAAATGAGCTTGCTTCTATGCTGTGGGAAATGAGCAATGGGGATGAACAGAATGAATGGTAATGGATAAAATAAATCAAGGTCCAAGAGAGAGATGAGATGAGGGGATCCAAATCATCAGCCTAAATGGATGGTCTGAGCCTTACACAGGACAGAGGGTCTCACCCTTCGTGAATTGGAAAGGTGGTGAATACTGGCTGGGCTGAAGATAATTCTGTAGGTGCTGTGTGAGGGGGAGTAGCACATCTTTCTTCCTTAATATATCATTTTTCTAGGTGACCTAAAAAAGAGATAATAGTTTTGTAAAAACTTTGAAAGGAACAGAAGAAAGACAACCAAGAAGCCAAGAAGCCCAAGTTTAAAGTTGGAGACCATTGACTTGTACTCACCAATCCTAGAGTGTCTTGACTTTCTCCCACATTGCTCCAGGTGCACATGTGTAGGAAAATGATGGATTAATACAGAATTAGGGTCTGGTTGGTCACGAATGACAGGAGGATGTAGGTGCATGGGAACTGAGGAGACCACAAGTCCCAGCTGAGTAGGGCAGAACTGGAATGAGCGGAGGCCAGGTACCTGGGAGAAAAAGAAATTGGGATCCATATTTGACTGAAGAGAAAGTGTTAAGAACAGTGAGTTTGTGAAAGAGCCTAAAGGAAGCAAGTTTATTGTCAGAGAACAGAACATTGGATTGAAAGATTGCTGACATGGAGCAATTCTGGGTTATATGTCCTTGGGCAAGAGAAGGTGAAGTAGAAGGGAAGATTTCCAGATTTGAGATCAAGGGCCAAATTAGTGGGTAGATACACAAGAATACGGAAATCATTCAAGGTGATAATGATGCTTGAGTTGAAGAAGAAAACTTTGATTCTGAGCAAAGTCTTCACAGGCAGAAAGAAAGAAGGTTAATATTTCTAATCCTGTGTTATCTGAGGTCAAGGAATTAGGCAGCTTCCTTTGGAGAGGATGCACTCTCATATTCTTAGAGGAAAAAAGGGTGCAATATTCTTGGGAAAGGGTTTCAGTGATGACAAGGTGGAGCAGGAAACATTTTGTTTAGACACTGAGAATATAAGAGAGTGTTTAATATGGAAAAGGAGTTTTAGAAAGCAAAGAGAAAAGGTTTGGGAGTATAAGTAAAACTCTTGTAGTGTAAAGGAAAAAAAAGATTTAACTTTTATTAAGACTGAATTTCCCGGACTTGCCCACATAACCCTTGTTTGCATAGTGCCTATTAACCTCTTACAGAAGTAGTGCTGTGTGGATTACAGTTTGGGAAACACTGGCAGAGCACTCAAGGATAGCAGGGCTGTGAAGCATTCCTTAATGGAGTTGCTGCCAAGTCACGGTAACTCCAACTCTTAAGGTATCTGGAGGGCAGTGTTTGCACAGAGATGAGCCAGCTTCAAGGCCACCCAATCTGTTGAGTTGCTTTCATGGCCATTTGTCTTTTTGACTCAGCTAAATTGAGAAGTCTGAAATCAGGATCAGTTTTCACTTATTTACATCTCTACCATATTAGGCTTATTACTGAGCATATTAATAAATACAAAATAAGTCTTATTGAAGCTTGCAGTGAGCAAAAAGAAATTTACAACTTAGTTTTTATTTCTTGCTTCTTTCTTTCTGCCTTTGTTGGAGATTTATTTTCCATTTAGGTTTTTAATCTAATTTGAAATACCCAAATATGTTGGATTTCATTGTCAATTTTTAATAATAATGTTTACTTACACCTTTCAGTATCTCATGTTTCTACATACTTTCTCTCTTTGAAAATTTGATGAAATGGTCCTAGACAAAGGAAATGCAAAAAGACTATTTGATACTGCAGTTTAGTGAAGTATTTATTCTGATGATTAGAAATAAACAAAAAATAGTTGGACAGATTTGAGAAGTATGTAGCTAAATCATTTAAAAGTGATGTTGTTCTTTCAAAGTAAAATTTTAAAAATTAATTCAAAGTATAAAATCAATAAAAAAGGTATAAAATGTATATATTTGACCAAAAAATGTCCTATCAGGAAATTACTCTTGAGAATTCTTTAGTTAGCTTATATAATACAGTAAATATGGTTTTGTGTATAGAAGGTAATATGTAACTATTAATATATAATATGTACAAAAATGTGCAGATTTTAATATTAATATTAACTTAATATTAAAAGAATAAAGATGAAAATATAATTTATACTATTTATAGTTACACAAAAGGTAAAGAGTCATGCGTATGTGCTTGAATATGCAAAAGCAAAATGCAAATTAGTATGTCATTCTACTTTGGCATATAAAAGCAAAGATATAAGGCAGTTGAAAAGTTTAACTTGTACAGTTATGGATTGTACTTGAGTTTGTATTTTTAAAAATATTAATGCTATTTGTTATGCATTTATTAATATTCTGCCATGAGGGCACTTGCCATCAGCTAAATACAAGAAAAAAATAAGGGCACTGATAGAAACTTCCAATCTCTGGATTATCTAATATACTGTCCTCCAATATTATCAGAGCTTATTCTTAGGATAGAGCTCCAACAGTTATTGATAAGCTCTACCTCATTGGTAGGGTGATTTCACAGTATAAGGTAAATCCAGACTGTCTGAATTAGGTATCGCTAGTCTCACCATTGCAAGGTGGACACAGAAGTTCAGAAATATATTGTCTTAAAAGTACCCATGTCTTCCCTTCCTGAAGACCCAGTGTCTATGAGAACCCTGGGGAGTCACACAGATTAGGAATCTTAACTTCCATTGTTGAGACTTACCTTGACCTGCAGGCCTTTAAGCTCAAGTTTGGTTGACTTGGACAACTGTGTTTGATAAACCTCTGTATAATCATGGAAACCCTCTCATCCCCTGGATCCAGAAGTAAAGCGAGCCCACTGTGTTGGACTCCTGCTTTTCTTCCACTCACTTCCCTATTGTAGTTTTAGTGAAAATGTTTGCTTATAAAACTTCCTCCAGTCAGGCTGAGAAGAAAAGCAGATTCTGCCTACACTTAATCTTCCCATGTATATAAGGGAAAAAGATGATGAAAGACTTGTCCTTAAAGGCTACAAAAACAAAAACACTATATGACAAAGGCTTTAGAAAACTTTTATTTCTACTTTGAGGAAGGATGCCTGATTTTAAGTTGAAAGGTTCATAGTCATGTCCCCAGTAGTATATGGTTCACATTTCACAATTCAACATTATTTGAGGTTTCAATGACCATTTTTAATTATTTAGGCTTCAAGGAGACAACCTGGCAGAAAGGACGGAGGAGACTTCACAAGCACTTCATTCTCCAGATGAAATAGTCCCAGATTCTTTGGGTAAGTTTTAAATCCAACAATACTGACTGTATTTGAATGGCACCTGAAGATTAAAAAACAAAGAAAGAAAGAAGTGAAACCAAACATCTTGCCCTGCTCCAGATCATCCAGATCATGGTAACGGTCAGTCATACATCCACCACTCCCTCGGGCTGTGTATGTCACAAGGTTAAGGGCAAAGGAGAAAAGCAAACAAGACGTGTGGATTCTGACGAACAGCCTCGTCATGTCTGTGCCTGATTTAGGTACAAACTGGTCAATTATATGTTGGCTCCCCCCCAAATTTTGTCACTACTTCCAACTTGTTTTGGTAACTTACATTGCCTACTCCCATTTTCACATTATAGATCCCTTCAGACTTTCCCAGCAGAAATGTCAGCACCATACTTGGTTTTCCTCCCTCTTTCTCAGCCCTGTATTAAATTGGTCTCAAATCGTGCCGGTGACTTTCCTCCGCAGACCAGCCTCCTCTTCATTTTCCATGACACTACCTCCTCTGTGCTTTTGTCCTTTTTCTCTGCCTCCTGGAACAAGCCTGTAAATGGGACTCCTTGTACTATCTTCTCTCTTTTTAGTTTATTACCTTTCTAAAAGTAAAGCTGCTTCTTTTATCCCATTTTCTATAGGACACAATTCAAACTCCTTAACACAGCATATTAAGGGGCGCCTGGGTGGCTCAGTGGGTTAAGCATCTGCCTTCGGCTTGGGTCATGATCCTGGAGTCCCAAGATCGAGCCCCCTGTAGGGCTTCCTGCTCAGTGGGGAGTCTGCTTCTTCCCCTTGCTCTCCTTCCCCTGCTTATGCTTTCTCTCTCTCTAATAAATAAAATCTTTAAAAAAAGACACATAGCACATTAAGTTCATGTCAGGGGACTTCAAAATGTTTCCTGCATAAATAAAAAAGTACGTATAGTGCCATGACAATGGCGTCTAAGATATATCACCACTTCATCATTCAGTGTTCTGGCTAGATGCGGTCAGTACATCCAGTTGGGATAATTAGAAAAGAAGCTATGGGAAAATATTTTCCTTACATTTGGATAGAGAAGGACATATTAAAGAAGGTGAAAAAAAATCTGAAAACATAACAAAAAAATTTAACTCAAGTTTAGAGTGTTAAAAACTCCTGTTCATCAAAAGATGCCAGAAATAGGTGAATCAATAAGCCACAAAATAGCAAAATACATTTGCAATATATTTGTCACTGATTAAAGATGAATATTTAGAACACATAAACAACATACAATTTAATAAAGGTCAACAAGCCAATAGAAAAATAAGCAAGAGATATGAACAGATACTTCACAGAAGAGGAAACACAAATGGCCAAAGAACATACAAAAAATGCTTAACTACTATAGTAATCAAAGAAAAGCAAATTAAGACCCTAGGGGGATGTTATTTTACAAGCTTTGGTTCGGTATTAATTAGGAAATCAAACAAAAGTGCTGGTGAAGACAGAGATGAAAGGAAATTCATACACCCTAGGTGGGGCATAAACAATTTTGGAAACAGTTTTAAAGTCATGAATAGTCACATAACTTAAAGCTCAGAAACTCCACATCTGGGTAAATATCTTAGAGAAACAAGTCTCAGGTACCATGAAATGTGAACAACCTTTGTTGATACGCTGGTGGACAGGAAAATGGATACACTGTGGAATTGTCCCATTATAGAAAACTGCATTTCAAATACACATAAGATGGTTGAAATCAGAGGTGTGCTGGTAAAAGTTAACAACTCTTTCTTTGAAAAAGAAAGCCCTGATTTGTAGAGATTGATGTTTTCCATGATGTAAATACTACCACTGTGGCTGATTTAAAGCAACTGATCTGAAAATGCCAGTGGGTCTCCCAATCTGTATGAGCAGTTACAGCTCACAACTGAATGAATCTTAAAAGCATAATACTGATTGAACAAAAGCAAGTCGTAGAACACCATTTTTATAAAGCTCAAAACTAGCAAATCTAAATAATATATTCTTTAGGAAAATATACATAAATGATAAAATTATATTTAAAGAAGGGAATGATAGACTCAAAATGGTGGTTATCCTCAGTGGATGGGGAAGCAAGGAGATGGGATAAGGCAGGTGCTCACAGGTATATGCAGGTTACTGGAAATGTTCTAATTCTTAGGGGGTGGTTTGAGGCTGTTTACCATTGTGCTTTGTAACTAAATATACTATATATATTTTTACTATATATATACACATATGTACATATATGTACATTTTTACTATATGTACATATATGTACATATATGTATATATACATAAAATATATATATATATTTTATACAGTTGACCCTTGACCAACGTGGGAGTTAGGGGTGCCAACCCCCCGCACAGTTGAAAATCCAAGTATAATTTTTGACTCACCAAACTTAACTGCTAATAGCCTACTGTTGTCCAGAAGCCTTACCAATAATATAAATAGTTGATTAACACATATTTTATATATGTACTATATACTGTATTCTAACAATAAAGTAAGTTAGAGAAAAGAAAATGTTATTAAGAAAATCATAAGGAAAATATATTTATAGTACTGCACTGTATTTATTGAAAGAAATCCATGTGTAAGAGGACCCATGCAGTTGAAACTCGTGTTGTTCAAGGGTCAACTATATATACTTTTTTACATGTCAAATATTAACAACATTAAACATTAAAAAACAAAGTGTTGGGGCACCTGGGTGGCTTAGTCGGTTAAGCGTCTGCCTTCTGCTCAGGTCATGATCTCAGGGTCCTGGGATCGAGCCCTATGTCAGGATCCCTGCTCTGTGGGGAGTCTGCTTGTCCCTCTCCTCCCAGCTTGTGCTCCCTCTTGCTATTTCTGTCGCTATCTCTGACTCTCTCTCTTAAATAAATAAAATTTTAACAAAACAAAACAATGTGTTGTGGGAACATAAGCCAATGCCAGTGTAGCACAAGACAAGAAATGATAATAGTTTCTTTATACTGAAATCTCTTGTAGTACTAATGAGATGATACACTCCCATGGTAGACCTTTAACATTGACAATGACAGTTGAACCATGTGGCACTAGCGACACAGAGAACCCAGGTTGGCCATTCCTTGACATTCTAGGTTTGGAGTCAACCTGGCTTCTCTTCATTGATAGTCTTGCATGTGTACCTTTACTTAAGCCATTCTTCCTTGATTCATAGTGAATTCTTTCTCCTCCCCTCTGCCCATTCAGATTCTATGCTCTAAGATCATGTCAAGTCTCCCTGGTGTCCAACCTGCACCAGTTTTCTTTTTCCTTTTTCCCTAATAGTTTTTGAATTACTTCTTGTGTGTTGTTCTTGCTCCATTGGATTATATGCTTCTTGAGGCTTTCTTGTGTTCCCCATCATGCCTGGTATAAAACTAGACAAAAAGCAGACATTATTTAATTACTGGCCCATTATTATTTTTTAATTTTGTCAAAACCACTGGAATCCACTAATCCACCAAGGAGATATATATCCTTCAGCAATCACATTTGCATAATAACAGTATTGTAGGGATTTAAATTTTTTGGAAAATTTTAACAATGCATCATCACTAATATGTGGTTGATTATACTTCATTGCATCCATGGGGGGGGGGGGATATTCATTAAGCTCCTTTCTTGAACTGCTTATATCCTGAATTCTTTACTTTCAAATTTTAGTAAACCGAATCAGCAAATTACAAAATATGTTTCTGATTCAATACACTCTTTTCCACTTAAGTTAGATCACTAGATTCAGTAATTAAATATTTTTTGGCATTATCCGAATGTGCGGATGTGAATTTTATGTCAACTATGCATCCACATTGAGTTTGGCTAAATAAACATACATATTTCTATGAATAGGTGTAACTTTCTGCAAAAAAAACTGTTGTGACATAAACAGCAAAGGTAAAACTAATGAGAGAAAGAAGTTGGATATAGCTAAACATTGTGATAAACCCTACAGATTTCTAGGTTCCTACCTGTGTGCCCAGTCAACCACATTGGCTCAGTTTCTCAGCCCAGTGCTGCCAGATACTGTTAGATTTTGACAAAATCACTTTGTCTTTCTGTGTTTTGGTTTCTTCTTCTCTAAAATGAAAAGACAAGATAAATTCTAATATTTGAGAAATTTAGATACTCATTTCCACCTCCATGTGATTGAAAAAAGCTCAAAGAGTTCATTGCTTGAATTTTGAAAATCATTTATACTTTTTAAGTACAGTAAGTAAGTATACTGTTATAAAGAAATTGTTCTGGAATAGAGTAAAATAGCTTACACATATGCACCCACCAATTATTGCTAATAAGCAATGCACTCAGAACACTTAAAAAATGGAATGTACTCCTCCAAGCATTAAACACGAAGATGTTATTTTCATGATGTCTATTGTCCCTACTGGTATATTAGATTGATATTCTGGCACTAGATTTGGACTATTTAGAAGGGTTCTTTCAATTTAACAACTTTTAATATGGATATGTAAATTTGCCAATATTCTGGCAGCACTTCACCATTGTCCTTCTACACTAAGTTGAATGGACCTCACTATATTGTAGATCTCACTGGATATGGCACCAATAGCCAGGAAGAATTCAACCAAGACAAGAACAGAACAGAATGTAAAACCATAAAAAGTTACCACTACCTTCCCTTTATAAATGTTCATTTTTCTTAAAAAATTAATATTGTAAAGGTGTTCAAGTATATTCCAAGAGAGAAAGAGTCATAGAAAATTATTTTGCTCAACTTGTTTTGAAAGCATCAAGTTGAATGCCTGGCATACAATTGAATTAAATGATTATACAAATACACAAATAAATGGATGAATGAATTGATTAGTACATACATGCATTAAAAATCAAACAGAATGACAGGAGTGCCTGGGTGGCTCAGTCATTTAAGCATCTGACTTCAGCTCAGGTCGTGATCTCTGGTTCTTGGGATAGGGTCCTGGGATTGAGCCCCCCCCACACCCAGAGTCAGCTCAGTGCTCAGCGGGGAGTGTCTGCTGTCTGTTTCTCCCTCTCCCTCTCCCTCTGCCCCTCCCACTGCTCATGCTCTCTCTCTCAAATAAATAAATAAAATCTATTAAAAAGAAAAATCAAACAGAATAACAGTACTTTTTAAAATCATTAACTGGGGGTGCCTGATTGGCTCAGTTGGTTAAGCAAGCATCTGACCAGCTCAGGTCCTGGCATCGAGCCCCTCATGGGGCTCCCCAATCATCAGGGAGTCTGCTTGACCCTCTCCTTCTGCCTCTGCCTCTCTTCCTGCTTGTGCTCTTTCTGTCTCTCTCAAATAAGTAAATAAAATCTTTAAAAATAAATAAAATCATTAACTCACTGAGAAAAACTTGAGAATAGTGAGTATTTCTAACTTAAAAAATCAACAAATCTACAACAGGGTTGGTTTTCTTCTTCTGTATATGTAATTTGCTTTGTAATGTAGAATAGAACATTTTAATATTATTTATTAAGTCAATATTCTACTTAATTTTAATACATAAGTGAAACAAAAAATAGTGAGTGAATACTAAAATTACACTAATATTTGCTCACAGTTATATAGAATATAATTCAGCCTTGCAGGACTTAAATTATGCTAATTTATACATTCTAATTTAAAGAATCAATGTATTGTCACCCTTACAACTGGGTGTTAGTAGGTAGGGGTTCAAGTATTCTTCATAAATGGATTAATATTTTTGAACTTGTGTAATTCTCATCATCTATCCTGATTTTATCAACAAAAATTTGCTTCTTTTGGATGTCATTGTTTTGTTTGGAAGGGTGGTAGGTAACATTTTAAAATTTATCTATGGCTCAAGAAAGTATGTTGTTCTTCCAAAGTTAGTTTTATGTTGGAAAGAATTCTGTGTTCTAAAAAAAATCTACATTTACATCTAGATAAACAGTGTGCCCTGGGATTTAGTAATTTTTCCTTTGAATGTAAAACTCTGAATTATTAGAGACAGAGCTCCACGGTTCAAAAGCTATGATTATGGATTTGCGCTAAGCTTTCCACTGTCTCTCTGGTCTTAGGTGACCATTAAGCTTTTGAAGGATTTAATGCTTTTATTTTCTTCCCAGAGTGCACATTTTACGCAGTGGAAAAAATCTACCTCCATATGTATGTGAATCTGAAGGAAGGTCTTCTTGAGGGATTCATATGGCTCTTTCAAATATTAATAAATAAAAGAAATCAATTTTAAAAGTTTCCAGTGGTTTAAAATACTTTACTCTTAACTGATTTTTGGAATTCGAATAGAAGGTTATTAAAACAGACTTTTTCTGATGTTCCATATATCTATCCTTACTGCAGAATTATTTATAACCCTTAGAAATCCTTGTTGTTGTAATTAATGTAACTCAGTAGATATAAGGAAAGGGTTGCCATCATTTTATTCACATATTAGAAAGTCAATACTCACCCACTCCTCAAATCTAGTCAAGCTAGGTAATCAGGACGTCTCACTTGATACTTAAAATGGAAAACCCACTACCATTTCATGGGATACACCTTTCTCTAAACTTTTCAGAATTTGCCATTCCATTTAATAGAGAGAACACAAATTGGTGCTTAAATTGTGTAGCCAAAAAAAAACAAAAAGAAAGAAAGAAAAGGAGACAGTGGAGAAATAAAACAAATATAAAATTACAAGCCAGAAAATGGACGTTAATAAAAGTTCCAACAGTTAGCTAAATCATGCCAAAAACAGGCTTGCTCTGACAAATGTAACCGCAGCTGTCGCACATTTTTTATTTCATCGAGTCCTTCTCAATTAGAAATACTTAACATTTTTCATATGTTGTCTTTAAATTAAATAAACAGCATTCTACCGTTTATTTTAACTCACAAACACTATGATTTTTCAAGAACCAGTTTGGTCACTTTCATATCCTTCTCATAATAGGTTTACATATCACAGAGTTAGTAAGCAATATGTGACAACAATTTATTCATTCTTTTTGTAAAAATAGATTCTTTACCCGGGACTGAAGAAGCACTAATGGAAGAGGGTGAAGAATTTGAGAAAGCATCTAAATTAACAGGACCTGTAAGTACATTCATTTACTTACTTTTTTCTTAATTCCTAAAACTAATGTATATTACCAATAGGAAATTCTAAAAGGAATAGGAAATAATATTCTTTAAATTAAAAAATATTTTCAAATGTGCATTCAGTATATCCTTACACCATCATGCTGAGTGCTTGATTACAGGTATACAGCAAAGCGGGACTAAGCTCATTCAGCAATTGGGGCAGAAGACTTTTTTTTAAAGATTTTATTTATTTCAGACCCAGAGAGAGAGAGAGAGCACAAGCAGGGGGAGGGGCAGAGGGAGGAGCAGACTCCCCGATGAGCAGGGAGCCCGATGCTGGACTCGATCCCAGGACCCTGGGATCATGACCTGAGCTGAAGGCAGATGCTCAACCGACTGAGCCACCCAGGCGCCCCGGGGGCAGATGATTTGAATGAGTTAGAAAAAGCTATGTTCTGCTATTATTAACTGCTGGCTTGTGCACATGAATATCCTAAAAGATTATGAGCTGCCATCCTAAACTTCATTAACTATACACATCTTGATAAAAATTAAATGTTTTGCATATCCTGAAAGTTTACATATAACTTAAGCTTGCTGTTAATTGGTTGTGAAGTCCTTGCGCTCTTTTTGTTAAACTAGTTCTCTTCAATAGAGTAGATTGAGAAAAAAACCCATTAGGTTTAAGATTTTCGATGAAATTTAATGTTAAAAGAATAAACAGAAAAAATAAAATCTACCTGTGAATTCTAAGTGTAAAGTTTATAAAAGATTTTGAGTTGCTATAAAAATGACTACGCAGTCTTGCATCACCTTAAATTTAATATTTAAACTGGGTTTATATACAACAATAGTCTCTGTATTAGCTTGCTTGGGCTGCTATAACAAAGCACCACAGACTGGGTGGCTTACACAACAGAAATTTATTTCTCCCAGTTCTGGAGGCAAAAGTCTGAGATCCAAGTATTAGGATTTGTTTCTTCTGAGGCCTCTCTCCTTCCTCTTAAGTCATCTTCAGGTATTAAAAGCTGTTAGCATCTCTCATCTGAGACTCTTTTTCAGCCCAAACACAATTTGTTCTTTCAACAAATTCTTACATTGTGTAGTTTTCAAAGACTTCAGTACCTCTGATACTTTCTGTGAGCATATTCTTGTTTGCCAAGTCCCTGTAAAGTGTGGGTTCTGCCACAACCAAGCCCAGGGTTCTGGATAATGTTCGCACATCAGAGAGTATCATGGGGTATGCACTTGATCAAATATAAATTATCTTTGGATTATAATCTGGGATTTTACTAGCTTTTTTAAAGGAACTTTCTGACATTTATAAAATTCAGTATGTTTTGATAATCTCATGATGATAAAAGCATGTCATCATTCAGGTTGTGAGAATGTCTCATTCATTACTTTTTGCAAACCTTTTTTTATTCCTCTGTGAATTTCACCAAAATCCCTGTATCTCCCTCATACATAAAAGAATCCTACTAGATTCTTTTCCTAATCACTTTCTAAAATCAAGATAGATCCTGTCCATAGTATTTTCCTTGCTTAATAATACCTAATAACCCAAAAAGGGGAAGAAAACTTCTCAGTGATTTCAAGCTGTGAAAGATTTTTACTTACTTTTCTCAGTGTTTACATAGTGCTTTCCTAACGCAAAAATTTGTTCTAAGCCAATTTTACTTGTTTTCACTTACCATCATTAGATTTTGGGTTCTTAAAAATTCTACAATTCTATTTAATGTCAAAATAACTATTTAATTCTTTTTGGAAGCATGCAGAATATAAACAATACATGGATAAATAAATTAATATCAGGACCCTGAACATAATTTCTAAACAACAGCTGCTTTTATTATGAAGAAAACATGGGTTAAAAAAAAAAAAAAAAAAAAAAAGTCAGATAATATTTTAGATGCAAATCCCCTAAATAATATTTTTTAGGATTGTATTTTTGGTTAATCAAAGAGAAAATTGTGGCTTTATCTAAATATTAATGGAGAATTGGAAGAAACCTGAACTTTTTTCTTTATTACCGTGAGAAATGCAAAATACTTCAAAGCAAATTTTGAGTCACATCCTGTAAAAATATAAACATGCCACAAATGTTGAAATCCATCTAGAGCAGTTTCAACACATGCTGTCTTATTTGCTAACTTTCCTTATTGGGTATTGGATATTAATAAGTAGGTAACAGACTCTTGAAAACTGTTTTCCCCAGTGGCTTAACCCATGTTTAAAATATTTTGTGGATATTTTGTGAATATTTGAAGGAGGTAAAGGGAACATTTAGATTTACATTTTTATCCTCCCCCAAATAAACAAGGCATTTTTTTGAAACTTCCCTTTCCTCCACCACCTCCTTCTGCATTCTGGAATGTTTCTTAGCATATGTACATGTTATGAAGATTAAAGGTAGACTTGTTAGAGACATCTATTTATTAGAAATGAACCAACAAAAAGAAAATCTTAGGAAGAAAATGCCAAGCAGCAGATACTGATTAATGAACTTTAGTTCATTATATATAGTTCATTATATATATAGTTCATAAATATAGTACACAACTTTTGTTTAGATCAATGATCCATAAAGATTTAATATTAATGATTTTTTTAATATCACAATTTCTATAGCTTTCTTAATCTTCACAATTCTATTTTGTTTTGAAGGTATGAAACACATATATGAGCATAATGGGAAGATGAAAAGATAACTAAGAAAGACATTTAACGTTCAACATCTTACTTTTTTCTTTTTCCTTTGTAAATCTATTTTATTCATTAGTCAGTACCAATCAGCCCATCATAAGCAGATTCCCATGGCATTTTATGTAACTAGTCATCATTTCTTAAAGTAGAAGAAAAATTTTAAAAAGGACTCCAATAGGGAAGGTTTTCCTAAAGTTTTCAGGAGTTATTGAAAGTGTGCTTTTAATACATTTTCCTTCTGAAAAGTTTTATCCCTTTGAAAAGTTATGTTAAATTAACTAGAATGAGAGTAGTAATAATAATAATGATATCACACATTTCTACAGCACTTTTTAATTGTTAAGCATTTTTACATACTTAATATCAATTGTCTCAGAATTTTGCAAGTCCTTATGCATATAGGCTTGACTACCCTTGGGTGAAATCAGTAGTACTCTAAAGTTTAGGTGAGCATACTGAGCTTCCAAAAGATCTGGTGATTTGTCCATGTCACATAGACAGGGCAGAACTAAAACTTGTATTTCGCAGTGCCCCACACTCTCCCAGAACTTGTCGGGGTCCCTACAATTACTAAGGTAGTAAGGCCACTATTAAATAGCATATGTAATATAGAAAAGATAAAAATTAGGCCATTATCAGTAGCCAATATTAAAGGTAGAATTATTCATTAGATTAAGTAGATAGTGAAAAAGTAGAAGTTTGAGGTACTGATCATGACAGATAATTTTTAAAAATTATTTTATTTAAATTAATTAATTAACATATAGTGTATTATTAGTTTCAGAGGTAGAGTTCAGTGATTCATGAGTTGCATATAACATCCAGTGCTCATTGCACCATGTGCCCTCCTTAATGCCCATCACCCAGTTACCCCGTCCCCCCACCTCCCTCCCCTCCGGGCGACCCTCAGTTTGTTTCCTAGAGTTAAGAATCTCTTGTGGCAGGTGCCTGGGTGGCTCAGTTGTTAAGTGTCTGCATTCGGCTCAGGTCATGATCCCAGGGTCCTGGGATCGAGTCCCACATCGGGCTCCCTCCTCGGGGGGAAGCCTGCTTCTCTCTCTCCCACTCCTGCTGCTTGTGTTCCTGCTCTCGCTATCTCTGTCTCTGTCAAATAAATAAATAAAATCTTAAAAAAAAAAAAAAAAAGAGTCTCTTGTGGTTTGTCTCCCTCACTGGTTTGTCTTTTATTTTTTCCTCCCTTCCCCTATGATCCTCTGCTTTGTTTCTTAAATTTCACATATAAGTGAGATCATATGATAATTGTCTTTCTCTGATTGACTTACTTCGCTTAGTATAATACCCTCTAGTTCCATCCATGTCATTGCAAATGGTAAGATTTCATTTTTTTGATGGCTGAATAATATTCTAGTGTGTGTGTGTGTGTGTGTGTACCACATCTTCTTTATCCATTCATCTATGACAGGTAATTTTTTATGAGAGGAAAGGATCAGTAAGTTTGGAACATAAAAGACTAGTCTTTCTTGGGTCCTTAATTACTGAAGGAGTCTGAGAAACCAGTGCAGCATGACTAAGAAAGGGGATCTTAAAATTAGGGGGAAGGAAAGGGAAAAGGAAAAGAACAACACATCTTGGAAAAAATTCCCCTGACAAACAATTCAAAAGTGAAACTCGGGATTCTGGAATTTTCGGGATTAAAGGTAAACTTTGATTACTTTTAAGCTTGCATAATATTGTGCTTTGTTGATTAGTAAATAAAAAGTTTTGTTTAGTGATACAGGGACAAGTGGATGGCCTCTCTGTCTCTCTCTTCTTCACTGATTCTTTCTTACTTCACTCACAAGTAGTAAGGTAGATACTTGATCGTCTGAAGTTGAAATATCCCACACATACCACATTTTTCCAATATTCCATGAATATGAAGTTAAAAAAGAGTAAATTTGGGTTAGATATAAATATGATTCTCTTTTGATAACAACTCTAATTGGAAGAGACATAAAGTTAAAGAAACATTTACATGCGTACTTCCAGTAACACATGCAACTGATGTACAAATTCAGAAAAGAGTGTTGATAGGAAGGACATTGTTCCTAAATGAATTTCTTTTTACTGGAAAAAATTAGGTGAATTAGTCTTTGTTAACTTAAAAAAATTTTATTCAGCTAATAAAGTACGTAGGTCAGCAAAGAGTTCCACCTATATTTCTATTTCTGGTCTGATCGTTAATTAGTACTGTGGAATCTTCTTTTAACCAGTCCTGGGTGCTTTTGGGAATTATGTTAAAAAAAGAATTCTGCTACACAAAGGGAGCACTGATTGCTGAGATTTAAGGGAAATTTTGGAATCTGCTGAAATCCTATGATTTTTCACAATTTATAGGTTGCACAAATGCCTTTTATTTTTCCCCTCTACAAACCTACACACTATTTTCAAGCCAAATAGCATGTGTCCCCTTGGAGATTCATTCCTTTTATCCCATTTCTTCCTTCCCAGATCTTTATTTCTTCTCTTATAAGGCATGCCAAAAAAGACATACACATTTAAAAGATATAAAATTACAAAATTATCACGTAAATTTAACAACAAGCATAAAAAGAATTGTAACCATAGCTTTCCAGTAAAAACTACAGGTAAGGATATTTAGTGGACCTTTAGACTATTTCTTTATGAATTTTGATACCCTTACTTTCTATCTTGTTTCTTACTAATATTATTCCACCCTACACACAACCCTCCCCTCAGGAAATTTTTGTCTTTTCATTGTTCTTTCAACTTGACGTCTTACATCTTTCCAATAAAACAAATTCTTTTTCATACCCAAGTATAATTTCATAATAAATAAATATTGTTACACATATTTTGGAAGGTTTATAATTCTATGAGAATTGATTTAAAAAGCTGGTCAATGGAAGCAATGAACAGCAATTAGTACACATTTTGCTGAACCCTAAAGGTTTTTAACATTTCTTTTTCCTTCTAGCCTGTGGAATTTTGCTTGGCTTTTATCACTCACGGATCTAGGACACTAATAAAACTGCTTAAAATTAAGTACTATAGTAGGAAATTTATATGACCAAGTTTTGGAATTTGTGGGATTTTTCCTTTTGACATTTCAGGTCTGTTGATTTCTAACACATTGAGGATGGAAATATTTGCCCAAATCTATGCAAATATTATTTTTAAAACTTCTATGAATTTTTAAAATGTAACTTCTAAATGGCACATTTGCATCAGAAAAAAATGGCCTAAGAGGATAAAGTATGATATGATAAATGTTAAAATATTGACTGTAACTTTTGTCATTAATCAGTCTCTTTACATAATTTCACTGTTTTTCCGTTAGTAAAATTAAGAAATAAGGTCAGTTAAATTCTTCATTTTATTCTTAAGATAATTGGAAGGAAGAGTGGCCTAATATCCATCGATGTAGAACAAGTTGATTTCTAAACAAATAATACCCAAGAAGATGTCTGACAGCATGCTATTAATGTCCTGGGATCCCAGCTCATCATGAGGCCACTCATTCTTATAAATATGGTGGGCAAAAGAGAAGATGCATTTTGACATTTTCAGTATTTTGACATTATTGCTAATTCGATATTAAAATGATTGCCAGCTACTGAAAATTTCATTTGATTGGTATATAAATAGACTGAAGAGGAAAAAAAAAATATAGGTTAAATTTGTGTAGTGCAGTAAAACCCCTGTATATACTCTGATCAGGAACTGTGCAGGGTGTACGCTGGGATGGCCTGTTTTGTGTGAAACACATTAAATTAATATTCAGTCACTAACTGGAGATGAAAAAACATGAAGATCCCCACAAAAAGGTTTTCTTTTACGTGTTCATCTTCTTCTTCAGCTAAGGGAACGACATAGATTACATAAAAATGATTAGATGCAAAGCGCTTTCCTACAGAAACTTAAACATTGGTGGGCTTCCTTTCCCTCTGAACCACAGTGATCTTACCAAGGTCATTTTTTTGCCTATTATAAGAAGTGGTCACATATAAAGTCTGAGTCTCAGGAATGTGCTGACTCAAACTAAAAAAGATATTATATATCCCTGCTATTATGTTGACCTAACATTATGTATATTAAAAGAGCATTAGGGAAAAAAATTATTTTAGGAACTATATTTGAAAGATCTTGACTTTTGGGTCAGATGAATGACCATCCTTTTTTTAGACAGTGAAGTCTTTTTGCTTCTTTTCCAAGCATCATAGATTTTTAAAGAGATTTCCAAATGTTAATAAAATACCAACATCAATACCACATTCAATGTGCAAAATATTTTTAAGCTACAATTTGTTTTAACTCTCTGGCATCTCTGTTACAGGTTTCTTTATTTCAAATTTGTTTATTTTTATTATAAATATAAAACTATTTATTGTATAAATTTTGGAAAACCAAGTAAAGAATATAATTTAAAATCCAAAAACCATAACATAAAAAGATGAATTGTCACATTTTATTTTGCCAATATTTTTAAGCATGTATATCAGTAAACATGTCATATCATAATTTAAATTTTGGACTGTGGTCAACAAGCAACTTTACATTCTGCATTTCTTTATATAACATAATGACAACGGTCTCACATAAAATTCTTTGTAAAGCTAATTTTAATACCTGTATATTACTGCAGACTTACCTGTTTTAGTATCAGACCAAATATCCTATCTTTTTAAAGTTTAAGACTTTAATTTTTGCGTCAAACCATAACACAGAGTTTTTATAATTGATTTAATGTTAGATTTTTAGGCTGGTTATGGCCAACAATTTTGTCCCAGGCTGATGATGGTCATGAATTGGTGACAGATATGCTAGGATCCAGACATTCCAGTCCTCCTGGTAACTGTTTTGAGTCCCACTCAGCTGCAAACAGCCTATTCCAGGCCCCACTGTTATGTTGCACAAATATTATTTTCCATGTTTGTTTTGAGGTGAAAAGGGCTGGGAATCACTGCTTTGAGTTGCTTTGGAGATTTTGGGTTTGGACATAATGCTTTAGAGACCAACGATGAACAAAATCGTCAGTGTCTCAGTGTTTTCCTTGGGCTAGATTCTAAAAAGGGTCAAATAATATGAACTATTTCAAGTTCTTGATACATAACCAGAAAAAGTTCATTTGCCATTTTAACCAGAAATCTCCCAAAGCCTTACCAGAATTAAGTATTCTCTTAAAATGTACAAATGAATAAACAAAAAATTCACAAAATTAACTTATCATACTGATAAATGTAAAATGGAACATTTTTGGTCCTTAAAGTTAGATTTCTTCATTTACTAGTAAATTTCTTTGATTTCTAATGAACAATTTTTACATTTATGTGTTGGACTCATAATTTCTATTTTTTATGAATTATTTTTCTTTGCTGTTGGTCATATTTCTCTGGGGCATTTGTTTTTCCCATTGACTTGTCAGTATTTATTAGGCATTAAAAATAATGACTTTATGTTTCTGGTAAATATTTTTAGTAAACTTTTTTGCCTTTTAACGTTGTTTATGATAGTTTTTTTTTTAGATTATACTAAAGCTATACTTTTTCTGATTTCTTTCATTCTTTTTAGACATAGCTTTCCCTTCCCAGTATTTGATAAATATTTGCCTTAAAGTTCTTTACATTTTCCCCTGAAATTCCTTTATCAATTTTGAGTTCATTTTGGTGGTTATTGTGAAGCACAGATCTAAATATATTCTCAGAGAAAATTTGCTACTGCCATTTGCTTTTGAGAACCTTTCCTTTCTTATTAGCATATATTTTTTTCTTTTCACTTAATTTACTAGATATAACAATATCACAATTAATATTTATTTAATTTTAATTTTTGCCAGGTACTTTATAAACATTATCCCTTATCTTTGTCAACAGGTCTTAATTATTACCCAGTTTATAGCTGGGGAGACTAAACTTTAAGATGTGATAACTTGCCTTGGGTTTCTGTTTGTAACCCACCGAGCCTGGATTGTACTTACCCCAGGTGGTCTGAATCAGGGTCTGCTCACTTAACCAGTCTACCATCTGGGAAGTGGAGACTCAGCCTCAATTGACTTGTATACTATTTTTGTTTTAGTTCTTGTAGCTTTATATGTTTTAATATAGAAAAGATAAAGCCCCTCGCTTTCATTCTTTTTTTCCCAAAAATCAAAGAATTTAACCATTATACAATAACTAGCTGTTTTTTATTATAGCTCTGAAGCATGCCTTCTTAAATATATAAATTTTTTAAATATAGGTTTAGGGGTTTGATCTTTTAAGAGAAGCTTGGTATATCATTTGCCAGAATATAGGAACCTACCCATCAGTTTCTGCAGAATATTTAGTTTGTTTATATAAAAAGCATTTCACTAGTGATTTTTACTGTTTCTGAAACAAAGCTTCAATAATATTTACAAGAATCTTATAAATTAGAGACAGAACTGATATCTTAACTTCCAGTTATTTTGTTCCATGTGTTGGGACATTTTGATTCAGAAATAACACAAGCTTTTTGAGAAAAAGGGTAGATGAGTAATTTTTTAAGTAAATATCTCTGTGATGTCACAACTATAAAATAAGTATTTGTATTTCTTAAGAATCATGAGTCAGATGCCTGTATTTTATTTAAATCTGAATTTCTGGAAATTTTCATTTCTTTTTTAAGTGTTTTGCTTTTTAATATTTATTGGAAAAGTATTTGCATTTCAGTAGTAAAAAAGCAAACGTCATAAAAGAGAATTTCTAGAAAGATTGCTTAATCAAATAAGAAATATAAAGGTATTATAGTCTAAGAAGACAAACTTTAAATGAGGTCAAGAAAACATAATCAATAATTAACAGACATCTTTACTTGGAGACCACAAAAGTTGAGAAATAGCCATGTAGAGTCTACTCTTCAAGAAGGGACAAAGGTATCCCAGCCTGGAGGACCTGCAGCCCAAGGACAATAAAATGAGAGTGGACAATATTCAGATCTTAGACACACAAGCCATTTATCTCTGCCAGGAATGCCATTCCCTCACATTTGTCTCCTTCCTGTGGTTCCACCATTTGAGATCAACTTGGGGGAAATCAATAATACTTTGGTGGATTTGCCTCACTAGATTGCGTTTCTGGTGGAGCATAGGATGCATGAACACTTCTGGACTCCAGTTTTGCTTGCAGTCTTTTCCATGCTCAACATACCTTCCACTTCCAAATCTCTTCTCCTTTCATTTTTTTCTTCTGGCCAACAACCCTCATCCTTAGCAGAAACTACTTCCTACAGAATGCCACCACTGTTTCTCCCAGTCAACTAATCTAGGAAGCTGGCAACCATCCTAGATCCCTCTGTCTGCTTCGATCCTGGGTCAGGGAAGTTACAGTCACCACCTTAACATCTCTGCACTACTCTGTTCCAATTTATTTGTCCACATGGAATTCCAACCTAGGAATTCTCCTCTGGCAGGTAGTGGACTACAAACCTTCTAGGAGGTCAGATCTTTCTGCTTGAGGATTCACTGCTAGAGATATTGATAGGTATGTAGAAGGATTCTATTTGAGAGAGGCTTGCAACTCTCTTAGAATATATTTCCCTTGAGAGCAGGGACCCTGGCTGTAACCATGTGAAGTACTTCAGCTTTGTTTACATTAGCTTATTTAAAATTGTATAAACACTCTGTGAGGTAAGTTTATCTTCATTTTTAGATGGAGACATTAAGTCTCAGGGAAGGTAAATAACTACCACTAATGGTGAAAGCGTGATTAGAACCTGCTATAGACTAAATGTTAGTAGTGTCTCCTCAAAATTTGTATGTTGAAACCTATTCCTTTAATCCCGAATGTGATGGTATTTGGAGGTGGGACCTTTGGAAGGTGATCATATCATAGGGTGGAGGCTTCAGGAATAGGATTAGTGCCCTTATGAAGGAGACCCTAGAGAGTTCCCTTATCCCTTCTGCCCTATGAGGGCACAACAAGAAGACAGCCATCTGTGAGCCAGGAAATGGGCTCTCACCAGACAACACAACACACAGAATCTGCAGGTACCTTGATCTTGGACTTACCAGTCTCCAGAACTATGAGAAGTAAATTTCTGTTGTTTATAAGCCACCCAATCTATGATATTTTATTAAGATGGCCTGAACAGACTGAGACAGAACCCAAGTCTCTGTCATACTTGAGACAGACTGGGTGACCGTGGCACTACTAGAATTCAAGTCATTTCTTTTCACCTGTGTTTAGAGACCAAGAAGCATGCACTTGTGCTTCGGGGAGCACCATTCCGACCCCGTCTCCTCTTCAGTAGAGTAGTTCCAGTGTTGTCTGTTTTATGCATAAGGTTTGGGTGTAACATTTGTTTTGAAAATATGAACTGTCCTACTATAAACAAACTTTGAAAATTACTGTTTAGATTATTGAGAAACATGAGTATTTATTTTCTTTTAGAGCACTAACTTAACATGGAGCTGTTCCTGTTACATCATGTGAATGTTTTGTCTTTTTGTTAAACACTTTTTGTTAAACACTTTTAAGGGCTCAAGAATTGAGAGAATTATATAAGGTATTTCTTTACAAGGAAATTTATATTAGAGATTTTGAATGCCTTTAGGGTCCTGGAAAATCGTATGAGGTTTGGTCAAGTAACAAATACATTCAATTATATGAAGCAAAAGATATTAAACTTTATCAGCAAAAGGATATTAAAAGGATAAAATTAGATATGAGGCAGTTATAATTTCTTTTTCTTTAAATTATTTGCAAGTATGTATGATGAATTCAGTCCTTATAGATTTAATTAAATATCTGACTGCATCTTTGAATTACTCTTCAGCTTGAGAGAAAGAAAAGAAATAAAACCACATAAATGCAGTAAGTCATGTATAAATGAAAATTGTCAGAAATTCATGAGGAAGTGTTTTATACTTAGAGACTAACCATAGCCAATCTTATCACTTTCACTTTTAATGGACATTAAATTTTAACTGCCTTACTCCTGATCCAAATTTTTAAAACACCAAATTTTCACTTTCCTCTCTTTTTATGATACTGCTTAATTGTTCAAATTCTGTCCCGGGGTGCTTTTTCTACAGAATGGAGTTAGTTCATGATCTTTGATTCAACAACAGCTCTGTAGCACTTAGGAAAACCTTCTTATTCTACTGTTGACTGGTTTCCAGCTAGACAACAGAATACTGATGTTCTCTATTTCTTAGACGAGTAACTTTTTTCATACAGTTGTTGACATAAAAGGAAAGCAAAGAAACTTACTAAATCATCCTTTATATATTGGAGATTCAAGCGTAACATATTCATTTTATCTGTGGTTTGTCAGTCTTTGCTCAGCCATGATGTGCAGATGTCAATAAATAGTTGATTTTTGATGTGTTTTCACACAGTTGGTAAGAGACTGTAACAAGGCAAACTTTGTCTTTATGATTTGTGGAAAGAAGCTTAGAGAGAATAGTTGCCTCAAATCACATAGAACTAGAATTTCTTTGGGCTTATTCTGAATGTCTTTTAGAATTTTAGCAAATAGATGGCAGTGTAGCTTGCAAAATCACCAATCAAATTATTTTACCAGTGTTTGACATGAGTCCAGAGATTTCCATGATATGGATTCTGAGATTATCACCATGATGATATTTTTACCAATAATATAATGAAGTAGAAAGTAAAATTTCTATTATAATGAGTCATATTTATCTAAAGATATTCACTACCTAGCACAGTGCTAAGAGCAGGAGGTGCTCAATGAATGCTTGTTGGATTGCACTGAAGGAAGGAAAACCACTCTCCGAATATTTGGGTGTTCTTTTATTTATTAGCCATCTTTTCCAAAGGTCTGATGTCCTGAGTGGAATATAATGGTGTCCTTAAACATAACATTACAACTCTTATAACTGCATGTAAAGCCACAGTTCTCCTGTCTTGGGTACCTCCCAATTTGCCGGAGCATGTTGCTTAGGCTGAAGGTTATAGGATGATGTGGGTCTGAATAATTTCCATTTTGTGGCCTTTAATCTCTTTTCAAATTTCTCCTTTTATCTAAGTAGGTAACAGTACCTCCTAATCAGATGTTTGAATATGATGAAATATTGTTATTGTCATTGTGGTTATGTCAGCATAACTCTAAGAAATGGAGTTCTGCCCAGGTTGGCATTAGAAACCAGGAGGTCCCAGTACCTCCAAGACACGTCCTTTCTTCAAAAACAGACTCGGAAAGCACTCCCTAAGCAGAATGTCCTTAAAACTATCTTATTTTTGAACTCTTATCTTACGGAAAATCAAATGTCAAGTATCTTCAACCTCTTTACCTACAAAGGTACCTATAAGTACCTATGGTGCTTCCATTTTCTGTCCTTAGTGGAAACCTAAACTGATGATCCCTAACTTACAATGGTTTGACCTACGGGTTTTTTGTTTTTTTTTTTTTTAACTTTATGATGGTACAAAAGCAGTATGCATTCAGTGAAACTGTACTTCAAATTTTCGATTTTGATCTTTTCCTGGACTAGCAGTATATGGTATGATATGGTATGTATGATACAGCAGCCACAGCTCCCAGTGAGCCATGTGATCACGAAGGCAATCAACCAATACACTTAAAACCATTTTGTACCCATACAACCGATCTGTTTTTCACTTTCGGTGTAGTATTCAATAAATTACATGAGATATTAAATACTTTACTATAAAATAGTACTTTATAAAATAGATGAATTTGCCCAACTGTAGGCTATAAGTGTTCTGGGCATGTTTAAGGTAGACCAAGCTAAGCTATGATGTTTGGTAGGTTAGGTATATTAAATGCATTTTTGATTTAGGATATTTTCAACTTATGATGGGCTTACTGGGTCATAACAACATTGTAAGTTGAAGAAGATCTGTACTTTCCCAGACATTTCTTCATTACTCATGCTTTTGTGCAAATACTCGTTATTTAGTTATACCAGTTATAAGAGGCAATATTGTGTTTATCCTAGTTCTTCATTGCAACTTACTGACCATTTGTTTTCAACTCTAAATAACAATTCTTCTTCCTCTGAGGTTTATATTATCTGATACAATGTCAATACACTGCTCACATTCTTCACTGAGGACTTTGATATTTGTCATTACCAATCTATCCAACATGCTATCTTCAAGAATATTTTACATTCTATTCTTCAATAACTTCCACCCAATATCTGGATGGATCAGTCTTCATTTTATTTAGTCTTTTCATGCAAATTGGTATAGTTGACTAACACATTTTTCTTCTTGAAGCTCCTGCTTCTTTTGTTTCCTAAGATACCATTCTCTTCTGATTATCTAGGCTCTGACCATCTATCTTAGTCTTCTTTGCTAGGTTTATTCCTCTGTCTGCCCCCAAAATTTTGGTGTTTACCAATACTACTTCTTGTCTCTGTTGTTTTTTCTTTTCGTTTTGCATACTCTCTCGAAGTAATGTCATTCACACCCATGACTTCTGTTGGCTTTAAGTCTAGTTCTCTCTTCTGGATCTCTCCCTAAGGTTCAGAATTATATATACCAAACCAAACCAAACCAAAACACCACCACTACAACAAAAAGAAAACAACACAGAACCTGTTCGCTAGAAGCCCTATTGGCATTTCAATCTTAAAACATCAAAGCTGAAATCCTTAAACTTAACCTGTTTTTGCCTTAATCCAGAGAACTCACCATCTCTCACTCAAGTTATTTTGAAAAATTATCATCATGACTTCAGTCTTTTACTCCATCAGTCTATCTACTCAAAACTAAGGAGATTTTTCTAAAATAAAAATCTGATCACGTTATTGTTTCTGGTTGGGTAAAATTCAGACTAGTTGTTGGTTTGGCATACATGATTCTCAAGAATACTACTAATAATAACAATAATAATACTCAGCATAAATACAGAAACTCTGTTTTTCCTTAAGTTTTTTTTTAAAATAATCAATCAATAATTCAATCAATAAATAGTTGTCTAGTGCTATAGAGAACTGACATATTGGATATAATTTATATTCTCAAATGTATCATCTTGTCATCTGAATTAAGGCATTCACTAGAAATTAGATTACAATTTTATGTAGAAAATAATATAAATTGTAATAAGAACTGACATTTATTGATTTCTTTCAATGTTCCAATTGCTGTGCTAAGTGTTCTCACACATGACATACAATTTTTGCGACAAATTAGTGACAAATTATCTGTTTTATTAATGAGTAAATTAATTAAAGGTTAATTAGACTTGCTCAAGGACAGTGATGGTCAAGGGATAATTCAGACCAGGTGATCTGTTTCACGAACTTTGTATAGCTCAATAGCATCTCTGTTTAAGGGTACAAATGAAGAAGTAAGACAACTATTACTACAAAACACTAAAGTAGGCTTAAAAGAGAAAACTTTTGTGTGATACAAAACTTAGGGAAATCTTACATCTTGGGAAGGTTTCCTATGCATTATGAGAAGGGGTAAAACACACTAGATGAGAAAGAGATGAAGAAGTCTTGGAGTTTAGAATAGGTGGTATTGTTGTGAGGGCCACAGAAGCCTGTGATGTTGTAGCAGATTATTTTTTATGGCTTTTTAAAAAAATATTTTATTTATTTATTTGACAGAGAGAAAGCAAGCACAAGCAAGGGGGAGCAGCAGAGGGGGAGAGAGAAGCAGGCTTTCCTCCAAGCAGGGAGCCTGTTGTGGGGCTTGATCCCAGGACGCTGGGATCATGACCTGAGCCGAAGGCAGACGCTTATTCGACTGAGCCACCCAGGCACACCGGATTATTTGTTTTTGAGTAGGAGAAATAATGGTGGATTGTGGGTCCTGAATGCTAGGTTGAGGGCAATAAGTAGAGATCTTTGGGTATCTCTGAGCTTGTTCTTTTTGTTTTGGAATAGTAGAAGGAATTACCTGAGGGTTACTTGATATGGTTAAATTTGAATGGAGAACATTATAGAGATGACAAGGACACCAATTGGAGTCTTTGTAATCCTTGAGTATGATGATGAATTTCTGAACCCAGAATAGCAATGGATAACAAGGAGGAATAGTATGATTTTTACCGTGCATTTTCCTCTACGGAAATGTTTTTACTTTAGGAGATACAATTTATGTACCATAAAAATTCAGCCACTTCAAGGATACAATGCAGTGATTTTTGTTAAATATCATGAGTTTTACAACCATCATCATCATTTGATTTTAGGGGGTGCCTGGGTGGCTCAGTCAGTTAAGCATCTGCCTTCAGCTCAGGGTCCTGGGATGGAGCCCCGCATTGGGCTCCCTGCTCAGCGGGGAGTCTGCTTCTCCCTCTCCCTCTGCCTGCCACTCCCCCTGCTTGTACTCTCTCTCTCTCTCTCTGTGTGTCAAATATATAAATAAAATCTTTAAAAAAGTGATTTGGTTTTAGGACATTATCATCACCCCAATATGATAACTCATGTTCCATTTACAGTTAATCTTCATTTCCACTCCTAGCCTTAGGCAACCACTAATCAGTTTACTTTCTGTCTCCATAGATTTGCCTGTTCTGAACATTTCATATAAATGGAAACAGATAGCATGTGGTCTTTTGTGTCTGGCGTCTTTCATTTAACATAATGTTTTCGAGGTTCATCCATATTGTAATATGATCAGTAGATTCATTCTTTTTTATTAATGAATAGTAGTATTACGTTGCTGGATATACCATATTTGGATTATAAGTTCATGAGTTGATAGACATTTGAGGTGTTTCTGATATTGGACTATTATTAATATGCTATGAAGATTCACGTGCAGATACTTCTGTGAATATGTTTACATTTCCTGTGGGAGATTCACATGAGTAGAATTGCTGTGCTATATGGTAAGTTTATATATAACTTCTAAAATTTTGCCTTTGCAATTTTTAAAGGCACAAAATGAAAACTGAAATACAGAATTACCATATGGCCTAGCAATTCCACTCCTAGGTATATACCCCCCAAATTGGAAACAGATGCTCAGAGAAAAAACTTTGTGACTGTTTATAGCAGCACTATTCACAATAGCCAAAAAGTGGAAACATCTCTATCAACTAATGAACAGATAAATAAAATGTAGAATAGAATATTATTCAGCCATAAAAAAGTGAAATTCTGATACATGCTACAATATTGAAAATATTATGCTAAGTGAAAGAAAATGGACACAAAATGTTACATATTGTATGACTCCACTTATTTGAAATATCCAGAATACGCAAATTCATAGAAACAGAAAGCAGATTAGGGGTTGTCAGAGGCTGAAAGGAAAGGAGAAAGGGAAATCATTGCTTAATGGGTTTGGGGTTTACTTTTGGGGAGATGAAAAACTTCTGTAATTACATAGTGGTGATGGTTGCACAGGACTGTGAATATACTTAGTGTTACTGATTCATATACTTTAAAAGGGTTAAAATAGTAAATGTTATGCATATTTTACCATAATAAAAAAGATTAAAGCTTTGTATGATCCACAAACTGAACATTTTTAAATCCACATGAATAGAGTAAATTGATTTGCTTTGGTACACTGCTCTTGGAGAGTCAGGATGCCAAGGGAAACTCTTCTTCCTTAGAATCAATTAATCATCATCATTATCATCATAGCTCACTTATTCAGTGTATACTATGTCCATACATTGGTCTCAGGGCTCTACAGACATTATCTTTTAATTTTCATAACATTCCAAACAGGCAGGCATTATCCCTAATTTTCAAGATTAGGAAATAGAAGCTCTAAGAGATTAATATATCCACAGTCACAGAGTTAGCAAATGCTGGAAGTGTGACTCAAGAGACCTTCTCTTTTATTCTAAAGGCTTTGGATTTTATACTATATTTTGTTCTTTTAAAATTGTTTGAGCATGTACTAGCTGGAAGGCATCATGCACAAAATAATAGTAAAACAAAGCATTATTATTGAAGAAGGCAGAAGAACCTGGAAAGGGACTCTATTATTGGAAACCTCAGTGTTTTAGGAAATTCACATTGTGTTTAATGCTAGTGGACCCCTGGGTAAACTGGAACAATGACCATAATTTATCCCACATTGTAACATGACAGTTCCTAGCTCAGTATATGTTTACTATAAGCTGATTTCAAATATTCTGGCTTACTTCCAAGAAGAACACAAGAGCTTATAATTTCAATTACATGGCATTTCAAGCAGAACCATGTCCTAATATTGGACTGAGGGATTAGAGTTGACTGCCAGGACAGCAACACAGTTCAGGAAAGAATTATTATTTTTAGATCACTTTGAGGGCCAAGTGGACCAGCTTACCCTTGTGCTGGAAAACATCACAAAGGCTAAAGGACTTAATACTTAGTGAGCCTTAATAGAAAAAGTAGGTTATGTGAAATTGTTGTATACAGGATCTCAATGGAAAGCTAAAAGTCTCGCACTCCACATTTTATTGAGGGTTTAGAGGCTTGAATTACAATCAGCCTCTAAACTGTGGGTTAGGATTTATTTGACATTAAGATTTAACCATTAGTTATTAGAAAAATATGAAATTACTTTGAGAAATATTTGGTTATACTAAAGCTTGAATAGGTAAAATATAGAGATTAGAAAAGATATATGAATTATTTTATTATGACATTTCTTCCTGAAATTAGTAGAACTTATATTGCATTGAAGTCTTAAAAATATAAAATGTTAATATCTGTGAACTTTTTTAAAAAATAAATTATATTACAAATAATTTGTCAACATCTCTTGTATAAATTTAGATATATACCCACAATCCATGAACTTCCTTCACATCACAAGGTGAAAAGGTTAAGGTTCCTTATGTTTTAGTTTAACTGCAGGCACAGCTTCACTGGCTCAACATGTATGGAGAATCCTAAGAGCAATTCCATTCTCAAACATTGATGTTGAGGCTTTCCAATCTTACCTCAACTTTTCCAGGTTAAAGGAAACTAAGACTTCAGGATGAAAAACATATCTCCGTTAAACTTGTTGGAGAGCTCTTTGTTACTTAGTGACCAAAATTTGACCCCTTTGACCTCCCACAGATGGTTTGTATTGATGTCCCATTAAATTCAATGTCCCTCCCTTTGAATTGTATGAAAGAACAACTCCTTGAAACCTTTCTAACTATTTCTTTGGCAAGGCTTATAACTGTAAGCTTGTTCCTTATCACCTAGGACATACTCTTCCTTTGACCAGACTGTTAGCATTTTGAGCAGTGTGCTGGAGCTGGCTCGCAGTGGTTTCCCAGCTCTGTGTTCAATGACATCTCATTGGTAGCCTGACATCAGTGCTCTGGGAATATTTACATCGCAGAAATCAGCAAGTGCTGCCTAATGAGCCCTAGTTTTTCACCTGTAGAACTGGTTGTTAAACTTTGATTACCACATCACTGATATAAAGAATCCAGGTGAAAATACAGAATGAGTGAAATAAGTCAGTCAGAAAAAGACAAATATCATGTGATTTCACTCCTATGTGGAATTTAAGAAACAAAACAAATGAACAAAGAAGAAAAGAGACAAATAAAAAACAGACTCTTAAATACAGAGAAGAAACTGTAGGGGAGGCGGGTGGGGGGGATGAGTGAAATAAAGGGGATTAAGAGTATACTTATCTTGATGAGCACTGAGTAATGCATAGAATTGTTGAATCACTACATTGTACATCTGAAACTAATATAACACTGCATGTTAATTATACTTGAATAGATATAAACAAACAAACAAACAAATTAATAAATAAATAAAGCTTGAGAACACACACATGCAAAAGGAATCCAAGTGAGAAACATAGAGAAGGATTCCGTAAAAACTCACAGGTCACGGCTCTGGGGTATCACTGGCAAACTTGATCGTGGATACACAGCTGGGGCTCCAGAGCTTGCCTCCCAGGAACTTATATCCTTATAGGGACTGCCACAGTTTTGTGTTTATAATTATGATTAGGATTTCCAAATTTAAAAGTGGGGAAATTTTCTCCCATGCTTACATAAAACAGCAGTGCGATGCCGTACTCTATGGATCAAAGAGAGTGGTTGAGTTAGAAAATGTTTCTTAATTTTAACATTATGTGGTGTATTTAGACCAGCATTTCTCTTTAGTTAGGTCTTAAATTGTAGTGGGTTTTTTTTTTATGTTTTGTTTTTTTGAATATCAGGAAAGTCCCCATAAATTTGTAGGTAGTTCTCTTTGAGAATAGCATGGATCCAATTTCCTACCAATCCACCAGAGAATGTTGATGTTTTAAAAAGATAGGATCTTGTGAAGTTCTGTAGTGCTGCACATTATTTTGTTCTTGAAGTAATACTTAAAAGAAAATGACAAATAGCATATTTTATGGTTATAGCACTGGAATATTGAAAACATATTCTCTTAGAGCAAATTATTACTATTTTGTAAAAAAAAAAAAAGAGCACCCTTGGATCATATAGATGTGTTTGTGAACACTAAGTATAAAATTTAACACACTATTAAATTGTGTATCCTGTTTTGTTAACCAACTGAGATTTATTTATTAAGATATTAATATGACCCCTTCCACCACACTCGTTGCATAAAGCCTCGTAGAAGAAAAACGGAAAGTGAAATAGTTTTAGCCCTAAAGAGACTCTAGTTCTCTTAGGAAGATTATCTAAATGCACCAAGATGAAAACCATTAAGTAAATTGTATGACACAGACTGTATACATAGTCAGTTTAGAGAAAAGAGAACTTTCTTTAGGTTGGAAGAGTTAGATTTTAACGGAGATTTGGATTTGATCTTTATACCACATAAGTCATTTTTGACTACCTGTTTTACTATTTGACATAGTATCTTTTTCCATCTCTCCAAGTAAAAACATAAAGAAGATAGAAAACTAGAAGCCTCGGGGACATTTTATATGACCCTCCTTTAGAAATTTGAGGATATAGTTTACATAAGACTCAATAGGCCTTGTCTTACAAATTATACTTCCAAAAAAATTTTTTCAGGAATATGGTTTGTAATATGATAAAGAGGATTCTGATGTATGAATGACATGCTCCATATTATTGAAATTAACTAGTAACTGGCCTGTCATACATGGCCTCTACATGACCTTTCTTTGTGTGTGTTCTGTTCCTGGCAAGGGACAGTCATGGTCAGTGGTACTAAAGCCCTTTCTGTGGCTGCTGGAGGGGGTCAAGTCATGTTCTAGTCAGGAGCAGGAGGCTCTGAGAACACGCCTCCTACATTCTGTTCAAGTTCCCGTTTCTGTGGTTTTCTAGCATTTGGTTACCATGTACTTTCAAACAATTCTGCGCATGTATTAAGTTAAAAAAGAATCACTTTAAAAAATGCCAAGAGTGATTTCATTAACCAAATGGATTAAAAAATATGGTGCTACGTACTAGGGGAAAAACCAAACTAATAAATCATACTATAAACTAATAATGCATACCGTTGACCTTAGAAATGGAAAAGTATATCCTGAAAGTATATCCTGGAAGTGTTACTTTTACATTTTTTTCTAAAGCTCTGTTAGATTGCTACCTTAGTTTAAAGTGGGGAAAAGAAGCCAAAACCTGCTACCAGGAGTTAAGTTGACAAGTACGTTCTTTCATGATTACTTTGTGTTAGGGCGTAAAATTCCTTTTCGATGTAAATAGGGCTTTTAAGAATCTGGAAAGGAATGTTAAACAGCAGGTGAAGGGTGGAACCTTGAGGCTAAAGAAGACATTAAGTAAACTTAACCTATCCAATTCACCCTGGAACGTGAGTAAATCTAGAGCCTGGAAAAGAATACCCCAGGCTCTTCTGGTCACAGTGAATTAATGTCTGAGTTAACTGAAGCTATACTATTTGCACAGAGAACTTCTGAGATTTTTAAGAAAACAGAAATGCAAAGACAACTCCAATAAACTCTACCTTTGAAACTCTTAAGGGGATATGAACATCATAGTCTACCAATCACAGTAAAAAGCACACTTAGAAATGTTCACATAAAATGTCTACTTTTACATAAAAACCAAGGTAAAGCAGATTTCTCAGAGCAACTACACTGCATATATCGCTAGCCATAGACTAGACACATCAAAACTTTTGTTAATGGTTACTTAACCTTTAGCTAATAAATAGTACATTAATATATTTTTCTGTATTCAGAAACTTCCTGGAAATATTTAACCTCATAGGAAATTCCTGAACCTACAAAAACTAAATATTCTGTAGCACAAGTGGAATACATTTTGGCGTTGCTTATTCTGATGAAATAATGTGTGCGATGGCATTATAAATATTCTAGAAGATAACAGGATCACTCAAGGTCACTGGCTTCAAAATAGAGCCCAAGCTCAGCTCTAGAAGAACTGTCATGCTTTCACTGTCAAGGAAAGGTTTTATCCCAGATTAATGAGGTCTCCTGTTGAGAGTCTTCTTGGCACTAAAACAATTGAATCTTCTGTAACTCCCTCCGGACTCTGACAGAAGGAACAGGTATAATGGCCATGTCAGTAATAACAGTAATAGAATAATAATTCAGCATCACGTTAAGAGCTGCCTTTATATTGAAAATGTATTATTTGCTAGTGACTGTGCTATCTTCCCAGATACTATTGTATAAAATCTTCATATGTGATGGGCATTGTTATACCAGTTTCACAGCTGTAGAAAATGCTGTCAAGAGGCTCAACAATCGCTCAAGATTACAAAGCTAGGGAATAGCAGAGCCGGCTTTGACAGAGATCCTCGTGGTTCTGCAGCCAGTACTCTTACTTCTGGTAGTCAGACTGCTGCCTCTCTCTAGATGTCCAACACCCGCAATTGCCCAAGCCAACTGGGTACCTGTGGGGAAATATAGCCCCAGCTTTGTAAGAAGTAACTTCATGCACACAAGCATCTGTGGCTTAAAACGAAGAGTGTCCCCAGTGTAGATGGTGCATGTGAGAGTAACCGACAGCCTTGCATTTTCCATTAGACCCTCCGATGTCCCCTGCATCAGGTACAGTACCTAACACAGAGTGTGTGCCTGCTTGAAGGCATGAGGTAGGTGGGGGGACTCTATTTTCCCTACATTCGTGGCCTGCAAGAGATAGAAGTACTCAGATGCTATAGACCACTTATATAGAATTAATTCAATGAGGAACTAATTTATTCTATTTTGAAAAGCATAATCTTAGCAGATTTCTGGCCTACTATTCATGATAAATGTAGAAAATGCAGTTTTTTTCTTAAAAAATTATAATGAGGGGCTCCTGGGTGGCTCGGTCGGTTAAGTATCTGCCTTTGGCTCAGGTCATGATCCCAGGGTCCTGGGATCGAGCCACGCATTGGGCTCCCTGCTCGGCAGGGAGCCTGCTTCTCCCTCTCCTCCCCACTTGTGTTATCTCTGTCGCTATCTTTATCTCTCTCTCAAATAAATAAAATCTTAAAAACAATTATAATGAACACTAATTCCTTCATTATCATTCATATCAAATTGATATATTCATATCAATATTCATATCAAAATCCCTAAATATTTGCTAAGCATCTATGCTGGGTGTTATGCCAGGTAGAAGGGGTGGAGGTGGGAGGGCAATTTTGCTTCTAAAATGAGTCCTTAAAGGTGAAGAAAAGTCATCTCCGCTTAATGGAAAAGAACTTTTAAAAAGTAAAAATTTAAATAACGTTTTGGTCAACTATTCTATACTTTTTTGGTTTTTGTTCATTTTTGCTGTTCAGTGATGTGTTAATTGGAAGGATAGTAAGGAATGTTAATCTAAACAGAACAAGTGTGGAAGTGAATCTGCACACCACAACACTCCAAAAATTCTATGTAAATAAATATCCTGATCAAGGTCTTGAATAACTTAAATGGTGTTGATTGATACGATTTTGAACAGGACTAGCTTATTTCTCTAAAAATCTGGAGTCTTCACATATGGATATTTCTTCCTATAGATGAAAGAGAATTCTTATTTAGTTAAACACAGTTGACAGAGGGCTTAATAAATGATTTACACACAGGGTGATCAGATGCGTACCAAGTATACTATTCACAAACTGAAACAATTCCTCCTCCATAACATAAAAAAAAAAAAAGGCATCTTATCCTCACACTTGCAGTTCATCATCAAAATGTGATTGTCAGAGTGGAAATAAACTTGATTCCATTTTAAAGTCTTGCTATGCAACTGATAAAAGACAAAACTTTATTATTATTATTTTGCATTTTTCTTACAACCAAGGTCCTTTAAGCCAGCGTTTAAAACAAAAGTGAAACCCTGTGCTGTCTGTAGGAAAGTTTTGTAGGATCTGTGTCCCTGTACATTTTCTACTATCAGTCTCTGGAAACGGTGGGGCAGGGATGCTGATGAACCAGCTGACTTTAAGAACTTTGCAAAGTTAAAAATGTTGCCTGCCTTGAACATCTATGTAGAGTTTTTCCAAAATTTAAACCTAGGCCAAGCCAAATCTTATATGTGTTCTGAGAAGTAAAGACAATGCACAATGGATAGAACATGGATTCTGGAGTTCTAAAAACCCGAGGTCAAATCTGGCATTATTCATTTTTAGCGCTAAGATACTGAGCAAGCAATGGTTTCTCTGAACTCGGTATTTTCACTCATAAAAGCAACTCTTTACAATTGCATGAGGGTGAACTGAGATCATTTATAGGTAAAGTGCAAAAAAATGGTAGCTATTGAACTTGGTCACAGTTGTTCTGCATTGTCATGGGTTCTTGGATTGAAGTAGCCCAACAGGGTAAGATTCAGTCAGTCAGCAGACACGGACAGCGTGCTTTCTGGGTGCCAAGCATTCTGACAGCCCTGGGAACACAATGGTGACAAGGCCCTGCCTTTGTCCTTCAGGGACTTCCAGTCTGTTCACAGAGATCAGGAAACACTGTGTACTTCCGCCAACCCAGGATGCGAGCTGCCATGACAAGAGGGACAGTCACAGGGATAAGGTGGCTTGTTTTTATTTTTGTTTTTGCTTTTAAATTCTCTCTTTTTTGTACAAACAATAAAACAGACTTGCTTTTTTCCCCCCGTGTGGACGTATTTGTTTTTCTGTTGGCTCAGTGGTTTTGGGTCGGCCTACCCTTTGTATTATAACAGCAGATTCTCAAGCTAAACTGGAGTCAGCTCAGGAACACAGGATGACTCCTTCATGAAGTTGAATTCAAGCCATACTTCTTGGCTGGGATTGTCAGGCTGGATTATCCTCTCCTAAAATGAGTGATGTATGAACATATTTACATTAGTTCTGAGAAGTCAGGGAGTGTAGTATCACTATTAAGAACTATATATCTTTAACTGAGCTTTGCAGAGTCTGTTAACTTTATTCCAAATTGAGGCAGGAAGAGTTATAAGGGATTGTGGCGGCTCGCTGTCTGCATGGGAACCTGGGGCCTTTCAGAACTACACTTCTTTTCACCCAAAGCAGAGATAATGTAGAGCATGCAAATGATTCTTAGACTTATTTTCTTGTACTGTTCTTAGGCTCACTTATTTAAATAGTGCATTGTGTTGAATAGGTAGGCTTCCTTTCCAAATGGTCATAACATTCCTCAAAGGTTGGAATTTGTTTTAAACTCAGCAGTAAAGACTACTGAACTTAGAGTTACTTTTCCTGTAACGATTCTTAGCAACATTGGCACAGCTATGACCTTGGCACAGCTATGACAATAATGATAAAAATAAAAACTAGTTATTTTAGCCTTAACTATTTTGCATTTCCAAGAAGAGTGCCAGAGCTTTTGAAGAAAGCAATATTTAAATATTTCTATATAGATGCACGTACACACATACACACACACAGTCTATATTTCTTTAAACCATTCTAATATTTGCATATGTATAACCAAATTCACTTTTTTTTTTTTACCCATTATATACACATTGATTTTACTTAGGGAGGAAAAAACATTAAATTATCAGTCTGAAGTTAACATCTACTAAATTTGCAAGAGAATACTTCACCTTCATTCAGATGAAAACAACAATGGAGAATCTGACCTTCCTTTGTGTGGGAGGAGTGAAAATTAGAAAAATGTAAGTTACAATTTTCTTGGACACAAGTCCCCTTGTTTCAGTCCCCCACCCCCATCGCCCCATGTGGAACTTCAATAACCAGGCTGCCGGAAGTGAGAGTTCTCCCAAGATTAAATTCTTAAAAGACTCCTTGGCTGTAAAATTACAAAAGTATGGATAAGCACCTTGTTCATATGTATTGGGTCTATTGAATTTACACATACATGTAGGAATAAATCAGTGGTGTCTTTATTTGACTATCAGTGGAAAATGTAGAGAAACTTAAACTTTGATTTTTCTGAATGCTTTTCAGGTTATCTTCTTGCTATGGTCTGAGGTTTTGTGTCCCTCCAAAATTCATATGTTGAAAGCCTCATACCCAAAGTGATAATATTAGGAGGTGAGGCCTTTGGGAGGTGGTACCTTTGGGAGATGACTGGGTTTCAACCCATGAGTGGGTTTAATGCTCTTATAAAAACACCCAAGAGAGCTCCCTTGCTCTTTCCACCATGCAAAGATACAATTAGAAGTCTGCAACCCAAAAGAAGGCCCTCACTTGGCCATACTGGCACCCTTGGACTTCCAGCCTCCAGAACCATGAGAAATAAATATTTGTTGTTTATAAGCCACTCAGTTTATGTTATTTTGTTATAGCAGCCCAAATGAACTAAAATGCTTATAAATGCACATTTGTTTTAAGTTGGCTGAATTCTTACATAAGATTTTGAGAAGACTGACAGATAAAACTATTCTTAGAGAATGATTTAGTATAGCACTGAAATAATATGCTATCCTGACCTTCTGGGCTTAGTGCATCTGTTCTTTCAACAAACATTCTTTGACCATCTTCTACTGTAAAGTATTCTGTGAAGTACTGGGCATCTAGAAATGAAAGATACACTTCTTGGCATTAAAGAGCTGACAGTATGATAGGAAAGGCAGTTGAATGAACAGACTTTGTGAGAGTACAGAAATGCTCTGATATGTATACACAGCATGCACATGGGAGGGGGAGCCACTTAATGGAGCCCGCAGGGTGAAGAGTGATCAAAGACAGCTTCCAGGAGAAGGTGGCCTCTGGGTTGATGGCTAAGTGAGTTCTTGGGGAGGTTCACTACCACAGAGGGAGAGAAAAGTCTGCCTGGGAGCCCACATGCAGTTAAGCACAGCTGGAGAATTAGATGGTGGAAGGGCATTGGGTAGAGTGAAGGCCATGGTGTTGGAGTGCTGGCTCATAATCAAAGCGGGAACGATTTATTGAGGGCCTACCACCATACATTATGGATATTACCCCTAATCTTTCAATTGAAAGCATTCTTACTCTTTTTTATTCTCTCTTTAGAACTAAAAAAAGAGAGACTTGGGGAGTCTAAGGGACTTGACCCAAAGGTTACATGCCTAATGAATGATATACAAAAAAAAGATTTAGACCCAGTCTTGTCTCCAAAGCCAATACTCTTTCTACTGATTTGGGGGCTTGGCTTCCCAGGAGTATTGAATGGCATGTTTATATCCTGAAAGCCTTGAGGAGACACTTAATGATTCTAACACTTGCCCTTACTTCCTACTCCTGGCAGAAATGAAATAATTTATTTGGGCATGGAGTTTTTGCAGTATTACATCATAAATTCTAATAAGAACCTAACACAAGCTTTGATGATTCACAGTAAGGTTTTTTGTTTTCTGTTTTTCTTTACGTTACTTTACATGTACTTGAATGGGTTCATTGTCCAGAATAAGAATTTACATTCAGGTTTAGTGTAAATAATTCGTTGGGTTGACCCTAGACTAGCAAACCTAGGAACTGGAAAATTACAGATAGCAGAATTGACAGAGAACTGGATTAGGAGTCCAGGTGTCCAGGTAGGGGCTTAATTCCACCTCGGTCACAGTCTAAACATTCAATTTGACTAATGCAATTGATTTCATTCTCTGTCTTCTAGAAAGGTCATAGGCTTCAAGACCATAAGATTCAAAACCTGGCTCTGCTTTGGAATTTTCTTAGTCTGTTTCTTTGTCTGTAAAATAGAGATAATTATTTGACACCAATATTGTGAGGATTGAGCATAGAGCCACATGTGTGGTCTATAGTACCTACTAGATAAAGGCCATTTGCCTTTCCTTTCTTCAGATAACACAGTCAAAAGCAAGGCTAACCATTGAAGGTTTTTCCACCTCATTGTCCTGAATTAAATGCCACAAGGTTATAATTGTGGGAAACAAAAGCCAATCTGATTCTATCCCCTCACTGTCAATATGCCTCAGTGTAGATACCCAACTTGGGAACTTTAGGAAGAGATCAAGTTTCCTAAGAGAAGGAAACACAATGAAAGCTCAATGTAAGACTCAGCTTCTCAAGAAGCTCAGCTTCTTCCTCCATGAAGAACTCCTGCTGTAGCTCGCTGCCTCAACTTGCTCCTAAGATTTCAGGCAACAGTCATTCCTGAAACTTCTTGCTCCCACCCATATTTTATTACTGCTCTACAACAATGCCTCCTCATTTTGAGAGAAAAATCTGTCTCCATGAAACATTCATCTATATGCCCTAATTTTGCTCTCTGAAACAAGAAAGAACTCTACTTTCCTCTCCATCTTTTAAATCTTCCGTTAGTTAAATATCTCACTCTTTCTTTGTGTCTTCTGTCCTTATGATGAAAAGTGAACAACTTCTTCAAACATTCCTTATGTGTCATTCTTCCCAGACTTTTCTCCATTTTAATCATCTCTCCTTGCAACATACCAAGCCTAAGCACAACACTCTAACCAAGTCAGGTGTGTACAATTCAACTATTAACAACCTAAGGAGTTGACTGTGCTTTTATGAACCACACCTACTATTTAAATAGCTTTTCAGTAGTTTCCATTGCACTGCTATACACACTAGGGTTGTAGTTACCTAAAGGTTCCCTCTTTTTTTATATGAACTGCTATCTGGCTATGTTTTTATGATTCTATATGTGATCTTTTAAATAACATAGCAGAGTATTTTACAATTAGTTTCACTGGGTTAGTTTCAGCTTCTTGAAAAACTTGAAAATGTATTGTTGTGTATTGCTTTCTCTCACCTGCCATTGAAACTTTTCTCTTCCACAAAAGCAGCCAACATTTGTCTCCATCACCTCCTTGGTTGGGGTATGTGCTGCATGATTGTTTGTGGTGGTCAGCCCTGAGGTTGGTGCTCAGCCAAGCGAGTTTAAAGCCTCCCAATATTCTAAGGCAAAACTCTTTGTGACAAGAGCTTGATCTGTGTTGTCTCGGCTTCAAAGGGCATTCTGGAGGAGTAAAGAGAACGGTTTCCCAGGAGATTTGTGATCTTTAAAAATACTGAGGCTGCCTTCTCATGACTTAGCTTTATTAAACTGATATGTTTAACTAACTGGCAGTGACCATAAGATGAGTTACATTTAACTTTTAACTTGCAGTATTGCCCTGGATATGAGACAGGCCTAAGTAGTTTGGCTCTGAAGTTCATTTTCAAAAAGTATCCAGGATTTCAAGTGTTTATCTCAATTAACATTGAGAGTATGTAAAATTAGGCTACACATGTTATAAGAATTATTTTTTCTCTTGAAATTTCTGGCTTTTAGATTCCCAGACCTGGCAGCAAATCTTGTTGGCTTCTCTGCTTCTGATCCTAGCTGTTTTCACAAAATGCAAACACATGCAAAAATATTGTAATAAACCTCAATGTTCAGTCATATTCAGTAAGACTTCAAAAGATGTTTGCTTTGAACTTGGTTCTAAAGATGGGCATACCTTCATGAGAATGGAAGATATCTTCTTACTCTCTATGATGTGGTTTGGCCCTTTTCAGGGCCCCAAAGTAAGCTTTGTTCTGTAAGGCACATTAAATTTACTTTTTGGACTAAGAATTAACATAGAAATTTCTTCTTATAGAACATCTTGAGGCTCTACTTCCCAAAGGGGCCAGGGTTTGAGACCACAAAGAAAAAACAGTACAGCATCAAAGAAACTTGGAGCATCATCATGAGCTCTACATTCTATGCCGTGCCTTAGATTTAATCAAGCATTCGAATTGTGGTTTGCAAGGTTGTTGGGTGTCGGGTGATCCACATAAACTCCTCTGGTATCGCTTCATAGTTCACAGAAATGTGAGACAAGGCTGAAGAGGTGTGGTATACCCTGTGGTTAGCAGAATCTGATTGCAAGAGTACCTTCTGGAAACAGGTCCTTCCACATCCTTTTTCATTTTGTTTCCTTTCTGTTTTACCCACCTTCCCTGGTAATCACACTGCAAAGCACTCTGCTTGTCCTAGAGAGAATTGTGCCTTTGATCTTTCCTCAGACCATTTTAGCTGGTGAGACTGAAGTCTCTTTTTTGATAGGGCAATTTCATTGGATCTCACTCATTTATTATTATTCTTATATTCTATCTTTAGTTTTGTTCATCTATGTTTTAGGGTCATTGTCCAATTAAAAAAAAAACAGAACCCATTTTTAAAATATCTTTCTCTAGTTCATGTTTCAACCATACTTTCTGTGGCTCCTAAATAGATCTAAAATATGACCTTTCTCCCTATCTCTTGCTACTAGAATCTCCATGGATTCTGTCATTTCTGAAATATTCAAAACTTATACACAGTCTTGTCTTCCTATGTTTGTAACCACATTTTCTAACTATCTTTTGATAATTTGGCACCTTAAATTAAGAATTTGTGCCTTTTGTAATAATCCTCATTCATTCAGTAAATACTTTGGAGTGACTCTCAGATGCCAAGCCCTGTGTTAACTGCTGTAGACAGTAAAGAGATAGAAGTGTCTACTGTCAGAGAGCTTCCATGGTATCCTTAGTCCAGCCCCAGGCTGTACCCCTCTACATGGGATGAGGAGTCCCTCGGTCAAGGGAACATATCTCCCTGGAGCCCGACCATGTGCTAAATATAGGATCTTGGAATCTTCTGCCCAAATGATTTAAAGCCTGCTTCCTGAACCTGCATGGCCTCTTCCTTTTGTCCATCCCTCCCTAAGAGCTCAGTTTCCAGGCCTGAGGTATGGACAAGCAGCAGCTATTTGGGAGGGTGTAAATGAGCTTGGAGATGCAGGCAGGGATGTCCACACATATGCTCACAAAGCCCCTGGTGGTACAGCATGGGGTGGGGGGAAAGAGAGGCAAGAATATGGTGCTAGGGTCAGCACTGCCTTCCCGCTATCCTTTTTCTTCCAAATTATGGTGCAGAACTTGAAGGAACATAAGAATTCTGAATTTGAAGCTGGCCTGCCAAGTCTGTTTGAAAGTCAGAATATATTTTATGTCATAGCTTGTTGGCAATGTGGACGCCTGCTTGACCTCTTGCCTCGGGCCCACAAATGTTAAAGATGTGTCTATGGAGCTGACAATGTAGTGGACAGGCCAAGGGTCAGTGTGGCAAATTCTCTAATTTTAGGGAATCACAGGAACACATGGAAGGTCAGGGAAGTCCTTTCTCTAATTTTAGGGAATCACAGGAACACATGGAAGGTCAGGGAAGTCCTCTTGGAATGAGGGGCACTACACTTAGCTTTGCCAAGAGTAGAATATTGCTAGGTGACATCAGGAAGAGGACATGGGATGCACAAAGGAATGGCTTGAGGAGGGAAGGACAGAAGGAAGGACAGAGAGACAAAGAGACAGAGGTGCTGACTGTAGGGGACCTGGAGTTTATTCAGTATGACTGGACTATTTGGGGATGGTCTTGAGTTGAGGGAGAGATGGTCAGGAACAAAGTCCTATTAAGGATGCTGTCTTACTCCCTTTTCTCAACAATTTCTCTTCACTTGTGTCATTTGCTTCTTTCTAGTTCTGATGTCCAGTCTTGTAAAAGTCCTCTTTCTCTCACCATCAGTCAACCTTAAGTTACTGCTGAAAATTTATTTGTATGTGAAGTCATTCGATAATGACCTGTCATTGAAAGTGTAAGATCCTTGTAATGAAAGTGACACCAAAATAAGACTAGATAAATGGAAAAGTAGCATCTGATTTTCCCACAGTTGGGTCCCCTTTCCAGCTATCTCCTTGAAGAATTAAGCATATCTCTAATTTCCCTTCCTTGCATTGTATCAGGTTGGTTTTCTCTGTCTTTCATTCACCGAAAACCTCCTAATACTAGTACTAATACTTATTATCCTGATTAATAATGATAACAGACAGGTTTTCAATCTTGTCTTCTATGCTTTATAGACATTATTTCATGTAATTCTCACAGTAACCCATGAGGTGCACATGGCGTTATCACCATTTACTGAAGAAAAAATTGAGACCCAGGGAAGTTACATAATTTACCCAATGCATATAAGTATATGTGGCAGAACAGGGGTATGAGCCCATGGTTGCTTGACTCCAAAGCCTGTTCTCTTGCCTCTCTAGGACATCACTTTTTGCCACCTTCTGATAGTACATCAAATCAAGGCCAAGTCTTAGTCTAGTGACAAACTCATATTAAACAAAAGAAATACTGTACATAAACACAGGTGGCGAGTTCAGACATAATAGTGGGAATTGTCTTTTCAAATTATCCTAGAGACTATAGGCAAAACTTCAGAGTCAGGAATTGAGATACCTTGAATAAATACTCCCTCTATCTTCCCCTCTAAGTCACTTTTCTTATTTACTTGGAGGTCACCTCTTTTTCTTGGAAAATTGATTATGCTCCAACATATTTCCTCTAAGCAAGTCACAACTCTCCTCGTGACACTGTTTATGACATCAGCTGCCAAGTTTGTGACAGGCTAGATAATGTTACTTCATACATTTTATTTATTTGGTTTGAAACTTAATTCTACAGATAGCATTCTCCTTGGACCACTTAAGGAATCAATTAAAACATAAAAAATCACAGCCCTTTAAATAAATGTTTTAAGGATTAAAAATACACTTTTAATGCAGTACTTCTGCAGTATACTGCCTACATTTATTTACATTTACAAGTCAGTGAAAAAGAATTTTTCTTACTAAGTTTAAATTATTCCATAGCCCTTTGATGTCTATTAAATAATGCAAGGGTGTCTGAAATATGAAACTGATCTTTTTGTTGTTAAATTAAAAAATCAGAGATAATGTTGAAGGAAACACAAAATTATTTGTGTCCATGATCTGTTAGAGAAATATGTTTCTTTCAATGTAGAGAAATGCCTAGTATTGTTACTTATCTAAAAAATCAATCATTTTTTTAATTAAGGAAACATGGGCTGAGAACAGTAGAGACATAAAAGTCTTGGTATTTCATGAGCATTGGATATCAGTTTTCCTGCATGCTCCCATTTGAGTCACAGTTCAGGAAGTTGGTCACCTTAGTCATTTAGCCATTTTGCAAAGACACAAGTTAATTTAATTTCAAAAGAATACATTGTATGTTTGGTTTAAATTATGACGCTGACATTCATATTTCACTGACCTTGGAGAATTTATACAGATACTTTACAGATTCCAAAGTGACATCTATTGATTTTTTTAAAAGCTTAATGGAAGAGAATTTAAAGGCATAATTATTTCAAATGGTAAAAATCAGAATTGCCAACTGATTTTTATGAGGTCAGTGTTATAATTAGATTAGCTTAAGATTGAATCAGAACAATAAGAGTGTTCTTTAACTACTTGTCTAGATATATAACCAATAATTACTTCGTTACATACACCAAAAGATATGGAGCAATGAGAGATTAGATATGTGACCATGGATTTGTAGCCAGCAGTAAATAGAGCATTGTAACATTTCACTCTAATTTTTTAAATTTCCCTTGTACCTAACAATTATGCCTGTAACTTTATAGTTTAATATTAGAAATGGCTACTCTTTAATCTTAAATAGCTTTTTGTTACAAAATAAAATACAAATATACAGAATCACCCAAATCAAACATATAGCTTCATGACTTATTATAATGACAACACTACCCACATTAAGAAATAGAATTTTGCTAGACAACTGAGAAGTCCCTCTACTGTGCCCTGTCCTGGTCACAACCTCTGTTTCTCCCCACAAATAACAGCTATTCTAACTTTTATAATCATCAGTTCCTTTCATTTTAAAAGTAGCTTTATCACTCAAAGATGCATCTATTGACATTATTATCAATTTTGCCAAATTTTTAAAATCAGGTATGTCTTTAAGTCTCTTTTTTTTTTTTTAATTTTATTTATTTATTTGACAGAGACACAGCGAGAGAGGGAACACAAGCACGGGGAGTGGGAGAGGGAGAAGCAGGCTTCCCGTGGAGCAGGGAGCCCAATGCGGGGCTCGATCCCAGGACCCTGGGATCATGACCTGAGCCGAAGGCAGACGCTTAACGACTGAGCCACCCAGGCGCCCCTAAGTCTCTTTTAACCTATAGGTTCCTCCACCATTTTTAGCATTTTCTTAGAGTTCATCTGTTAGAAGAACCCTGGCCATTTGATCTATGGTTTTCTGCAATCTGAATTTTACTAACTTCTTAATCTTGGTACAATTCAACATGTTCTTCAGTCCTCTGTATTTTCCTGCAAATTATCCAGAAACTGGATGAAGCTCCTCTTTGACATAACTAGAGGAGACATATAATATCTGGCTGTTTCTCATGTTATCATCTTAACAGCCATTGATGCTTCATGACAAAATCTGTTAATTCATTGATAGTTGCAAAGTGGTGATATTTTACTTTAATGATTTCTTTTGTGTTTATTTGTTAGAATACTTTTGTTAAGAGAACCTTTCCCTCATGTACCATTTGATTAGCCAGTAATACAGTTCCCATAAGAAACACGGGATACATGCTTGATTTCTCTTCTTTACTAGTTCTCTAAGATAACGAATATGTTTCCTATTATCTTCGGAAGATAACCAATTCTTTCTTTAAACTTATTTGACATGTTTTAACCCATGGAAATTACTGTCATTTCCAAAGCTCAAATTGTTCCATCATTGGCTCTTGAGAGCTTCTTCACATTTATTTTCGGGTCATTTTGTTATGCCCCTGGTAGTCTCTGGCAGCTTCCTTGGTATTGGGTAGCACAAGATGTTCCAAGTTTATGTTTTACATATCTTGCCCCAAACATGGAATAAGACAATATTTTTTGAAAAAGCCCTTCTTTTAGTGAGAAACGGTATTTCCAGATCATAGTCTGGACACTAAGGATGCTCATTGCTACAGGGTTGGTCATTATTTCTAGCTGCTTTGAGTGTACAGTTAGTTCATATTGACACTTTGAATTCAGATTAGAGAATACCAAGACTTTAATTTAACCTTTTGTTATTATATCTTTATCTCTTTTTTTTTCCATACCCACAATTTTGGTCTTCATTGATAAAAGTGATATTAGAATTAAAAGATTCCATAATAACTTATTTGTTTTAAAACATTACACCCAGCAGTCTCAGGATAAAAATACCAATCCATCTACCAATATGAATACTGAAAACAAACAAAAAAAATGCACATGCTTTCTCTATTCTCTCCCAAATTTTTAATAGTTGTACAAAATCCACATTGTCAGAGTATATACTTAATACTCTTAATACTTAATATATTCTCCCCTTTCATGTGGCCTCAGGACAGGTAACTCTGTAGCTAATTCTCACCATCCATTCTTATGTGTAGGCATTTTGGTTTTTTGAAGCTCATTCTGTACCAGATTACTGGGCTCACATTTTCTTTCCTTCAGTATCTTAAATACAATACTTCATTTTTCTACTGGTATAAATCGCTGTTAAAATCTAATGATAATCTAAATTCCCCTTATAAGTCGTGTGATCTGTTTTTCTAAATGCTCAAAGGACTTCTTTTCTTTTTCTTTAAAATACAATAAATTTGCTAGAATTTATCTTCAGGTAGTCAGACTGTCTGGCTAACTATTGTCAGATATGCAGTTCAGTATGTAATTTTTTATTATTATTTCAGGGAAGTTTTCTGGAATTACAATTTTTTGCATCTATTCTGTTCCCTTGCTTTTGTTTTCTTCTTTAGGGTCTTCTATTATCCATAGACAGTTGACCCTTGGACAACATGGGTTTGAACTGTGTAGAGCCACTTATATAGGGATATTTTTCCCCCATAAATACAATACAGTGCTGTAAGTGTATTTTCTCTTCCTTACCATTTTCTTAATAACACTTTCTTTTCTCGAGCTTACTTGATTGTAAGAATACAGCTCATAATACATATCACATATAAAATATGTGTTAATTGGCTGTTTATATTATGGGCAAGGCTTCTGGTCAACAGTAGACTATTCGTAGTTAAGTTATGGGTGAGACAAAAGTTATACATGTATTTTTGACTGGCACGGAGGTGGGGGGGCGGGAGTAGGGGTTAGCACCCTTAACCCCTGCATCATTCAAGAGTCAACTTTATTTCACCTTTTATCTATCTTCAGTATTTATCACTTTCCCTAAAATCCTGTTTTACAAATCCCTTTCTTTTTGATTAAAAAATTTCCTTTTCTTTTCTTTTTACCTTCTGGTTCTCCTAAGGCATTATCTGTTGTTTTTGTTTCATCTTGTGTCTCTTCCGTTTTAGCCTTTATTTCTCAAAGTTTTTTAAAAAAAACATGGACTCTGAGAAACAAACTGAGGGTTCTAGAGGGGAGGGGGTGGGGGGATGGGTTAGCCCGGTGATGGGTATTAAAGAGGGAACGTTCTGCATGGAGCACTGGGTGTTATACGCAAACAATGAATCATGGAACACTACATCAAAAACTAATGATATAATGTATGGTGATTAACATAACATAATAAAATTAAATTAAAAAATAAATAAAAACATGTTTTTCCTTAATTCTGTATCTCATTATATTTTTAAAAAGTCAATTTTGAACATTTCCATTTTTCAGGTTATGAAAATAATCATCCATAGCACTCAATTACCAAAAAAATAATAAAAATACACTTATTAATACATATTTTTCATATTTCAAGGTAAAAAATTCTATTCAGTAACTACTTACAAATCTTAATTGATCAGCAGCTTCAGTGGGTTTGTTTTTTTTAAAGATTTTATTTATTTATTTGTCAGAGAGAAAGAGAGAGAGAGAGCACACAAGCAGGGGGAGCGGCAGGCAGAGGGAGAAGCAGTCTCCCCACTGAGCAAGGAGCCTGATGTGGGACTTGATCCCAGGACCCTGGGATCATGACCTGAGCTGAAGGCAGACACTTAACTGACTGAGCCACCCAGGTATCCCTTCAGAAGTGGGTTTGCTGAACAAGCTTTCAATAATAATTTCCTCATTGTTTTTAAAAGTGACTTACTTCTTTTATCCCAGTATTTATAAATTTTGAATTCTATAGGCTCTGTGTAGATCCAGAGCACATAAGATCTACAGATTGTTTATTTATTCATTCATTCTTCAAACATTTTGCCAGGCCCTGTGCCAGGACATAGGAAGCAAAAATTAATAAAAACCATTTTTGCTCTCCAAGAACTTAAACAGGAAAAACTGAGCAAGTAACCAGTGATTATAATAGAATGTAATAGGTGTTTTGATAAAGCTGTTTTAGTATCAAAGGAACACATAGAAATTTGAGTAATGGGGCCAGGGCAGGAAGTGGGAAAACCAATAGGTGGGGGATCAATGGAGATACAGACATTTGCAAAATAATAACACTGCACTTTACAGTGGAAATTTCCCATACTCTTACACATTCACTATGTCATATGAAACACAACCCTGTGGTTCTGTTGTCTACACTTTATATATGTAGAAACTCTGCTTCAGAAGAAAAGTTGACTGTCCAAGATCTTATGGTTGATAGTTTGCTCTGTTGGCACATTAAACCATTTTATTTTTATTTTTTTAAAAGATTTTATTTATTTATTTGAGAGAGAGAGAGAGTGTGTGTGCACAAGTGGGGGGAGGGGCAGAGGAAGAAAGAGAGGGACAAGCAGACTCCCCACTGAATGCGGAGTCATGTCAGAGACATGGGGCTCAATCATCTGCTTAACTGACTGAGCCACCCAGGTGCCCCTAAACCGTTTTAGAAAGAATGGATGAATACTACTTTCTGCATATGATAATACTTAAACAGTATTAATCATTGATAGGATAAATTCATCAGTGTATCAGAGAAGACACACATGACTAGTACAATAACAGTTCAAGGTCAAATGGATTTTTCTAAAATCAATTGACCAATAATATATATCTCTGTCTATTCTACAAGTCAGTGCAATTAAATATCATTAACACTAGCTGCACCCTCTCATCCTGTCCCTTCCCCTGTCTAGCATCCACTGATAAGTTACCACTCTCCCAAACAGGGAGCCTTTCATTACTGGCTTTGCATTTCCCCCTCTTTTTTTTTGTTTTACATGAGATTAAAGGAAAGAAAAGAATAAAATGGTTTTTTTCCCCATTTTTGCAACTGCATGGTTACTTTTCAGAAAATAAGAAGGAACACTAAAATGCCTTAAATCATTTAAAATTTAACATTATTAGTGACAATCGTTAATCCCATAATTGCTCCTGCCTTTTTCCATTTTTTTTTTAAGGTAAGTCCCTAAGGCAAAGACATTACCATAAGGGAATTATTTAGTTTAACATAAAAAAAAATTGGAAGAAAAATGTAAATTGTTTTCATTTTAGTTTAACAGTTAGATATGTGCTTAGGGATTGAGTATTATTTGTCCCTTCTGAGGGGACAAATTTGGCTTCTGGTCATGCCTTAGATTGCTGATTCAAGTACAGACATAACCTGCAGCATCAGTGGAACTTAAAGACAGAGTGAATCATAACATTTTATCTTACAATGTCACTATCTTTTAGCTCTTAACAATGCTAAAGCAGTCCGGTATCTCTTCTATTGGACAAAGGTGTTATTTTCAGAGAAAGAGGTATCTGCACTAGTGCAACATTTATTCATAAGATTGCGGGCAAATTTTCAGAAAAAAAATTAACTTAATATGAAAGACATCAGGGCCAACTAGAAACAGCACTTGTTAATATATGAGTCTGAAGACAAGTGTAACTATTAACTTATGGACTCCATCAATGATTTGAAAGACTTTTGAGCTTTCCAAAAATTTCTGAATTATAAACTACTGCACCCAGCTTTTTACTAATTGGAAATAGATCACTGCCTATTTTCTTGGACATCAGTGGTAATTGCTGCCTGTAGAATTTGCTGGAGTTTGCAAAGCTGAACTTCAAATTCTATAACATCTGCCACAAATTCAGTAATCCTGTGTAATAATGCAATGAGAAAACACAACATATGACCATCATATTAGCAGCTGTATTATAGGAAATTATAGCATAAAATTAGGAAATGATGTATGATATTAATACCTCTATATCTAAAAATAGAGTATATTTCTGTGCATAGTCTAACTAGTGCTCTTCATTATAATACTTGTGGTTTCATGTATTTGCTATATTGTGTCTGGGCCCCTGCACAATACTTCCTTCCTCGTAAGAGTTCTCCTCTTTATTCAGCTCCTTCATCTGGCTAATTGACTAAGCCTTTAAGACTAGGATTAAAAATAATTTCCTCTTGGAAATTCCTAAATTCCTCTACTTTGTCCTTTTGATCACATGTATGCAGTGGCTACAAAAACTTCTGGCACATGAGAGTTCTCAATACAACCTTATTAAATAAATGAAAGGCTAGGTGCCCTTTCCCCAATAGCACCTTGGGCTCACCTATGTCAAGTAACATTTGCTCTACATTCGAATAACTTGTGTATCTGTCTTCTTAAGGTAAACTTTTATGGTAAGAGATGAGTTCTTGTTCACCTCTTTGTCCCCACACCTCGTGTAGTATGTGGAATGCAATAGGTGCTTAATACATACTTGTGGAATAAATAATGGGTGAAGTTTATGAGTCCCTGGGGTTTAGACATGCCTTGGCCATTCCTATCAAACTCCCTTTCTCCTACATATTCTTAAGAGGGTGCTGTGTTAGGATTATTGTTTAATTTCATTTGAAAAGGTGGGAAGAAAGAGCATTCTGGTGAAAGTAGGGTTCTCATGAAACTTTCTTTGGAAGAAATTCATACCAGAGCCCTCAGACATAAAATGTTTGCAAATAAATATATTCTATGTGAAAGTGCAAGTCCATATGCATTTTATCTAAGGATTTGTAAGAGGTGAAATAGAAAATACTGATTTAAATAAGAGAAGCATGGGATCGTGAAAAATGGTGTTGGATTTCAGGAGAATGTGGGCCTAGTCCAAGCTCTGTCTCTAGTATATTCTGTCTCACTAAGAGTATTTTCTTAAATGGAAAATAACTAGGGGAGCGACAAGAGCCTTCATCTCTAACAGCCGTAATCCCATGCCAAATGGTAAGCCGTAATCATACCAGTTTTCTTTTATTTTCTCTCTCTGAGTTTTTGCATTTGGATAATTTTGATTTACTTCTGGATGATTATCAAAATATTATGTTGTTGAATGACTTGATACTTAAAATGCCAGTTCTTTAAAATTTAGACTAGGATGACGTAAATTGACAACTGTGTGCTTTGAAAGGGATTTTATTTCATTAGCGCCCCCAGCAGGGGAAGGAGCGAAGGTCAGCATCAGCATTTCAGCAGTCCCGCCTTGGAAATGGGGAACCTGCGACTCGACATATTGAATGGAGCCTCCTGATAGGAGCCATCTACTCCCACTCTAAGAATTAGAGATCCCGCATCTTGTTCTTTGTTTTGTGCACTTGGCCCTGTGCCAAATTTGTAATCCTCTCTGCAAAGTGTTTCCTCTGTATTTTCCTCCCAGATTGTTTTTACTTCATGCTCCTCATTCATCAGTGCCACCCAGGTCATTGATTTCTGAATGGCAGTTAGAGCCCAACTCCAGTCTATGTGGCCTTTGAAACAAATGGTGTTGTGTGGGTTTCTCCTTTTCTGTGGTGCGGATATTGAAAAGTAGCTGGCACTGTGGGAAGAAGCAAGCCTGTCAAGAAGCCATATAGTGTACACAGTGCTTTGGTTATATCTGACCATCAAGAAAGCCCTCAGTCGTTACCAGGTCTTAGCATAAGACTGTAAGTGTCCAGACAAATTGGGAAAACCCTTGCACTCTAGCTCCAAGGAAACAAATAGCCCTCTTCAGTGAGTACCCAGGGGCTGCTCTGCAGGACCCCACTGTGAGCCCTCAGATGTTCAGAAGTCAGCCAGGCAGGCCTCCGACGCTGGCCCCTCCAGAAAGCAGATCCGTACCAGCGAGCCATTTGCCACCTTGTCTTCTAACCCCTAGCAACTCACGTGAAGTGGGGGGCAAGGGAGGCCATTAGTACACAAAAGACTGGTTCTGTCACAGGGAAGAGCCAAACCAGAAGAGCCCACAGCATTCTTTCCAGACTAATTGTCCAAATAAAGGGAGATAGTATAGCAAGTTCAACTAGAAAAAGCAGTTTATCTGAAGAAAATTTCCAGCCTTCTCCATATGCTTTGAGTTAAATTCCTCCCAGTTTGGAGGTTTTATACGGATTTGATTTTTCCTAATAGTTTATATTTTAGTTTAAGTAAATATAACTGTCCTATCTCTTTGACTGTCTTATCTATTGAAAAGCCCACAAGCTTGGAAGCATTTGGAAATATTTAAACTATAGCATACGAATTTTTCACCAGTGGAAACCATAATTTGGAAAAAATATTTTATATCTGTGATTTCTAAGCGTTAAGGGAAACCAGCACTTTATTTCTGGCTTAATTTTTGGTTTGAAATGAGCGTGCTTTTTTATCAACCCTCTCAAAGTGCTTTGGAGTATACATCACAATTTTTTAAAAATAAAGTACATTTAATTTTTTTTTAATGTTTTAAACTTTTCATTTTAGTGAGATAGAGGAATGTCAGAGTTGAATCCGGTCCCAGGGGAGCTTTGCCTATACCTAGCCACTTGAAGTTAAGCACTTCCCTAAGCCCCTCTGGATTTAAGGTCTTTATATATCAGATTGGTTTGAGGATGTCTTGCCTTCAAGTTGTAGTGAAAAACCAATCAAATGAGATAATATATGGAGGGTTTTTGAAATGTGAAAAAGGAATGTCCTTGAAAAATTAGGAACAAATGTAAGCTTTATTCACACTTATTTAGTTATCTTTTAAACACACATGTTCTCCTAGAATTTATCATTTCATGGTATCTCAGAATTTATTTCCAAATGTCTCTGACCACGTAGTATAAAAATATAACTTATTCAAACTAACGAGTTGTTTGACAATTTTGACCACTAATGTTTAGATGAATTTGGGATATATGTTTAATTTCATATTAAATTTCTATGAATTAAATCTCAATGATTACTAGTGCACAGTGAAAGTCTAGTGAAAAATGCAAATAATGGAGAATTTACTAATAACGTACAAGCGAGGTGAGAAAGACTTCATATAAACATTGGGAAAAGGACAGGCTAATGATCTGTACTCTCCCCATAAAATATTTTTAAGTCCATATGTTAGATCTTCATACAGATTTATAGAATACCGAATGAGTGACTTTTTTCTTAATTTAACTTTAAGAACATATTTATATATATTTTTTTAATAATTTTTTAAGATTTCATTTTTTTTAAAGATTTTATTTATTTATTTGAGAGAGAGAGAATGAGAGAGAGCGAGTATTTATAAACCTAGTAACAGAAAATTTTATGCATCTCCTTTAGCATTCTGTCCTAAGATTTAGTTAACTATTCTTTTTTTTTAAATTTTTTTTGAAATATTTTATTTATTTTTGACAGAGAGAGAGTGTCCAAGCAGGGGAAGCAGCAGGCAGAGGGAGAGTGAGAAGTAGGCTCCCTGCTCAGCAGGGAGCCCGATGTGGGGCTTGATCCCAGGACCCTGGGGTCATGACCTGAGCTGAAGGTGATGCTTAACTGTCTGAGCCACCCAGGAGCCCCTTAGTTAACTATTCTAAGTAGTTATTCATTTATGTGACTTAAAATCCACTTAAGAGAAATACTGTTGCCTTGAAAAAATTATTTTCTTCAGAGGAGAAAGTTGCCAAACTGACCATCCCATAAATATCAACTGTGATGGTGGGAGAACAGTAAGGATTTGGTGTTGTTCCCAGGTTTCACTACTCTCCATGATTCATCTTCCATTGTTCTTTCTTTCTCCTTCCTCTGACTTTTTCAACTTCTCTTCCTCTTTGCCTCTAGGGAGAAGCCTCCAGTGGAGGACAGTCACTGAAAAACTACATGGAAGAAGTGAGTTTTAAGGTAGCCTTGTAACATAGTCTGAAATCAGATATAGGATGAATATTCACTTGGGCTTTCACCGTCCACTGTAGGGTTTCCAGTCTGTACCCATTCACTGGTTATGCCCACAAAAACAAGATAATAAATAATATGTTATCAAAATGTTTTTTGTTCCTCGTTGATAGAGGCATACCTTATAACAACTCAGTCATCCTGAAAATGAAGGCGAAATTGCACAAACCTAGGGCTATTTATTTTCACTCACAAACATTTGTTGATATCCCAATAAATGAGAAACATGTGCACAAAATAATAAGACATGATCATTGCTCTTATGGAAAGAACAATCTGTACCAAATTGGCTTTCATTCATGTGATAAATGTTCATCAAGGACATTACTTGTGCAGGCCATTAAGCAAAATGCTGTCTTGACAAATAAAATATATGGTAGATTTTTGTTGGAAAACCGTTTAGACGTCTGGATTTATTTTGGAGATATTCAAGGGTGCTCTGTGTCACAGGATGTGTCTTTGGACTGTCTGCAAATGGTATTTGGGAACTCGCAGATAAATCTGTGGATAGAATCCATAAGACTTGATCTGAAGCCAAACCACAGTGGTCACTAAATTAGCTATCTGAATCTGTTGTAGGTGAAGGGAGCTGGGAAATAGTTTGGTGATGATGTCATGGAAGTACCAGATACTTGGTTTGAATATTGCTCCTCAGAAAGATAGAATCTCGTTCTCTAAACATTTCCTTCTTGCATGCATGCATCCATTCAAAACCCAGTTTGAGGGGTGCCTGGGTGGCTCAGTCGTTCAGCATCTGCCTTCGGCTCAGGTCATGATCCCAGGGTCCTGGGATCGAGCCCCGCATCGGGCTCCCTGCTCAGCGGGAAGCCTGCTTCTCCCTCTTCCACTCCGCCTGCTTGTGTTCCCTCTCTAGCTGTATCTCTCTCTGTCAAACAAATAAATAAAATCTTTAAAAAACAAAAACAAAACCCAGTTTGAGTGGCCTACTGAATGTGCCACTGAAAATTTATTCAGAACGGTGTACCCATGCTTAAACTCACAGTTGCTTCCAGATACCACCTAGAAAGGAAAATCAGAGTGCCTAGCACCCCTTTAAGTCTCTAACATCTTCAGTTTGCATGTTTGGAGGTGGTTGAAGTTTTGCCAAAGGCACATGGAGAAGAGATAACGAAAGGAAATAACCAGGTTGATTGTCTGGGTTCAGGTTAGAAAAATCAAAATATATGGTGTAAAAAAATTGGAGGGTTAGAGCACCAACTTTAAATTTCAGTTTAATGAATTTGATGCAGAGATTGAGTAGAATACATTAAAGCAATTAATGTTGCCAAAGGGAGGCAGACACTGTTTTCAATGTGTACGCCAGCAGAATTTCTCTAGGATTCTGTGGTCGCTGACGCGCTTGGCTCAGCATTCCTCTGCACGGAGCCAGATGCAGGGCTCGAACTCAGGACCCTGCGATCATGACCTGAGCAGAAGGCAGACCCTTAACCAACTGAGCCACCCAGGCACCCCGGAACTTTTAAAATAAATCTTATTTTAAATTTGTAGTTCTTATCCAGGAAAAAGATCCTTATTTTCTCCGTTATTATGAATGTGCAATCTAAACATACATGTTTTACACAATTGTGAATGCTTAATGTGAGAACAGGGGTAAGAATTTGTGCCTTTGCATTCGAGGTTCTGGCAGGGCATTGCTCCTCAATGTGGTCCTCTGATAAGCAACAGGGACAACACCTAGGGGCTTGGAAGAAATGCAAAATCACACCAGATCCAGAGAATCAAAATCTGTATTCTAACAAGATGCCTGTGTAATTCAAAGTACCCTGAAGTTCGAGAAGCACTGCCCTAAAGTGTTCTTTCAATGTTATTTCTAGAGAGTAACTACATATATCATGAAAAACCCCCAATTTTTATAATACAGGTAAAGAGGAAAATTCTGTTAATAAATTTGAGTTTTATTTATTCATTTACTCTCAAGAACAAAAGTTTTGGTTGATTAGGGGTATAAAATCTCTCTAGCTTGTGAGATTCATCACTGACTTTCAGTTTAAAATTACAAGTATGTGCGAACTGCCCATAAACATTTTTGGGGGGTTCAGTATCACATAGGGTTTTTATCTAATATTGCTTGATATTTAGATTTTAGCTCTTTTTTTAAACCAACAAATGATCATTCTTTACAATAAAACTATAAATATGACCTTAATTAGTGAACTATTAACTCATTACTAGTTGGATTCTTTTTGTAGACATTAATCCATTTGGTCTTTAGGAAATATATACTCAAATTCTTCTCCACTGAGAACATGTTGAGAGTGTGAGCCATAAAATGATAGTTGCTTTTTTTTCCCACTTGTGCTTTTATTTCACTTTTGCTCTCTTTCTGCATGTTAGTTAAATCAGCAAACAATAAGGAACAATATTTATAAATGTTAGAAGCATTGAAGTTAAAACTGTGCTAGCAAACATTTGCTTTTATTTAGTATACACTAAAACTCAAATAAACCATAGTGTTTACATTTTTAATATATTTAACATTTCTTGTTAAAGTTTGGGCAACTCTTTGCAGATCAAAGTCTGGATTTTTTTTTTAATTCAGTCTTATAATTAGACAGAATTATAACCACATGACATTAGACAATATTGTTTAGACCTAAATTGAAACTAGAGACATCAGAGTCTCCTCTACAAAAGCTAAAATGGAATTTTCATTCTATATTTTCTGGTTTTTAATGTATTATTTTTCTAGAATAGGATTTGCATTTTTTTTAAAGATTTTATTTATTTATTTGAGAGAGAGAGTGAGAGAGCACGAGTGGGGTGAGGGGCAAAGGGAGAAGCAGACTCCCTGCTAAGCAGCGAGCCCAATGCGGGGCTTGATCCCGGGATCCTGGGATCATGACCTGAGCCGAAGGCAGACACTTAACTGATCGAGCCACCCAGGCGCCCCAGAATAGGATTTGTATTTTTGACCAAATAAAAGATGAGATATTTTATAATAGTCTACTTTTACTAATCTTCAAAATCATTCTTACAGTTAAATTTTTTATTTTTTTATTTTTATTTTTTTTAAGATTTTATGTATTTGACAGGAGAGAGCACAAGCAGGGGGAGCAGCAGAGGTAGAGGGAGAAGCCGGCTCCCCGCTGGGCAGGGAGCCTGATGTGGGGCTCGATCCCAAGACCCTGGGACCATGACCTGAGCTGAAGGCAGACGCTTAACCATCTGAGCCACCCAGGCGCCCCTACAGTTAAATTTTTTAAAAGAAAGTATGTGTTCTTCACTTGAAAGACATTTGATAACTCAGGTAGGCATTATAATTTCATATTGCAGAGATTTCAGTTTTGAAATAATACTAACATTTATTCAAAAAACACATATAATTTGAAGGAACTTCTCAAAATCAAGTACCTCCAGAGCTTGCTTGTCACACCTTTTGTAGAGAAGCTAATCCATTTAACATATCACATTTTCTAGATGAATAATTGGAAAGCAGCACACCACACTGGCTAAAAATCCCCTCATCATGAGAAATTTATTAATTTAAATATGTATTTATCAGAAAAGTATCGTCAACTTCAATGGTTGAGAAGCTATAAAGAACTAAAGACTCAACTTAATGATTTTTTGAAACTTTCTAAAGAGCAATTTAGAGCAGTTCCCCAAAACTTGAGGAAGTTAGCTGGTGAAAGCTGGAGGCAACATACACGGGAGTGTGAACTAACTCAAGGTGTCAAGAGGCAGCTTCGCAATCTCTAAGGGTGTCAGACAGGAAGAAAAGCATGCTAAGTGGGCAGGCCTTTTCCAAATCTGTTGAGGTGGGTTTTGCCAGCTGTACCATCTGAACGGGAAAAGGGATCGATTCTATGCAACAAAATATCTTCAAACCACTTCTCATGCCAGTCTTGGCCCGTCTTGTTTCTCCTGTGTTGTATTATTTGTGTGATCACGACTGTCGTGAAGTTCCTCCCAACTCTACTTCTGTGGAAAGTGCAGGACATCGTCCTATAATAAATAAGGCATGATCAACTTTTTTATCATGCACAGGGATTTACTTTTCAAAAATTGATGTTACTATTTAATTATATGGTTTTATTCACTTAAGAAACAAGGAAACAAGGAACTTTGTCAAGAAAACCCTGTTTTGTCTTTGACATTCCTCAAGAACTAATACATGATGTTGGGGCGCCTGGGTGGCTCAGTTGGTTAAGCAACTGCCTTCG